>NC_141545.1:46048102-46298102 GCF_021556685.1 Rattus norvegicus | reverse complement strand
TTCCCACACACACCAGCCTTTCCCCCCACACCATACACACACACACACACACACACCAGCCTTCCTGCCCACACCATATACACCAGATACACACACACACACACACACACACACACACACCAGCCTTCCCACACACACCAGCCTTTCCCCCCACACCATACACACACACACACACACACACACACACACACACACACCAGCCTTCCCCTCATACCATGTACACAGATACACACACACACACACACACACCAGCCTTCCCACATACACCAGCCTTCCCCCCGACCACACACACACACACACACACACACACACACCCTGCCGTCTGAGTCTGAGATGAACCACACTCTCCTCCCCTCTCTTGCAGGGCCCCCTCCGTCAGCTCCTCAGTGCTCGGCGGGGTTGTCTCCAGAATCAGCTAACCTGGAACTCACCTGTAACTGGGATGGGGGATACCCTGACCCGACCTTCCTGTGGACTGAGGAGCCTGGAGGAGTGGTCGTGGGGAATTCAAAGCTGCAAACCCTGAGCCCGTCGCAGCTGTCGGAGGGCAAGAAGTTTAAATGCGTTGGGAGCCACATACTGGGACCAGAGTCTGGAGCCAGCTGCGTGGTACAGATCTGTGAGTCTCGCTTGCTTTGTCCAGGGGTTGGGGTTCACCTGCCTTCCTTTCTTCTCAAAGAACCGTTTGATGGTAGTCCTGGGAGAGAGTCAGTGTTGGAGTACCCAGAATTCCTCCCTCTTGTCCTTGTGCTTCAGGGCTGTTGCCTTCAATGTTTAAAGATGCCCAGTTCTTTATCACAGCAGACACTGGCTGTGTCCCCGTGCCCTCCGTTTCAATCACTCAGCCCGGCACGCCGATCAGGACAGATAGGATGCTTCTGTTTGTCCTCTTTATTATGTAACAGAGGATACCCCCCCCCCCAAACTCGGTAGCTTAAGCATTTGTTGCCTGAGGACTTCTGGTAGGGTACAGTTGTGTGTCTCTTTGAAAGAATGTGAAGTATTGTGAGGGTGGGGCTCCAGCCGGAAACTTGGAAGTTCAGGTGCTGAAATTATGAAAGATACTAATATGCTATTCTTAGGTGCTCACTCACATGAGTGGCAAGCTCTCTCCACCCACATGGTACTGCCCTCTGTGGGGCTGCCAGAGTGGGGCACCTGGACCCATCCTCCAAACATGGTGACCCACTTTCCTGAGAGTCAGTGATACAAGGGAGTGAGCCAGGCAGAAGTCACCTCAGACCGAGCCTCAGGAGTCACTTGGTCTGCCTTCTTGGTTTTGTGCGGGAGACGAGATCCTAGATCGCACACGACATACAGTACTGTCTCACACAACACATAGTAGGGTGTCCCCCCGCCCCCGTCCCCCACCCGACATCCCCTAGCCCAAGATCCTTTCTCTTGAGAGATAAGAAGGAAGTTAGAGCTGAAGACAGGACATTACTTGCTTACCCTCAGCGAGGCCACAAATTCTGTGCCTAGCTCCCAATTGCACCCCCACAAAAGGAGGGCTTATTAGATTGCCAGGTTGGTTCTGAGTTCCTGGGCTCAATGGCCCTCAGTCTCTAAAATAGTGGGGATACAAAGAGCCACCGTGGTCCACTGCAGCCATCTCAAAGTGGCCTACAGGTCGATTGGTTGAAGAATTCGTGAAGGGCCACCCTGGCAGCCCATCATGTGACGGGACCTCACATCCGTGTTCACCACAGACCCCACGACTTCTGGAGCCTCTCTTTCTACCCTGGCCCGCTCAGATAAACTCTTGAATGGATACGTGCCATACTGGTCAAGTGTGTGTGACAGTTTATGTGTGTATGCACCTGTTGTACCAGTATATGTTTTACATGTACTGGTTGTACCTGTATGTCTGTGTACCACATGAGTGCCCCATGCCCTTGGAGGCCAGAAGAGGGCATTGGATCCCCTGGAAAATAGTTAGAGATGGTCGTAAGTTGCCATATAGGTGCCAGGAATGGGACTCAGGTCCCATGCAGGAATATAAATGCCCATGTCTTGGTTAGGGTTTCTATTGTGAGGTGAAACACCATGACCAAAGCCAAAGGGTTTATTAGGCTCACACTTTCACATAGCTGTTGGTCATGGAACTAACTCGGAACAGCAACTCTCTCAGGGCAGGAACCGGAAGGCAGGGGCAGGAGCTGATGCAGAGGCCATGGAGGGGCGCTGCTTACTGGCTTGCTCCCCGTGGCTTGCTCAGCCTGCTCTCTTATAGGACCTCCAGCCCAGGGATGGCTCCACCCACAATGGGCGTGGCCCTCTGCCATGTCAATCACTAAGAAAATGGTCTACAGACTTGCATGGCATCCGGCCCCGTCTCGAGGAGGCATTTTCTCAGTCGAGGCTCCCACCTTTCCCGTGACTCCAGCTTGTGTCAGAGTTCACGTAGAATTAGCCAGTGTAGCTCTTAACTGTTCTCAGCCATCTCTTCAGTCCCGTGGGTGATGAAGAGTGGGTGTGCCCTGCTTGTCAGGTCTTGTCGTGAGCATGACCTCTGTCTAGAGGGTAGGGAAAAGTCCCCAGGGGGGCTCCTCTAAGGAGAAAGCAAGCCATATCTGAAACTTATTTGAAAGTCCCAGAATATCAGCATACCTATGAGGCCCGCCGCTGGCTTCAGGACCCAGGAGATTGGGTTCCCCCCAAAGAGGGAGGGAAGGCTATCCCACCATGAGGAAGGATATCTTTCCGAGTATCCCAAGCAGCCTCAAGTTTAGGCAGTTCTCTTCTGTTGATCTGACCTTTTCCCCAAACTTGGGAAAAAGGGTTCTACCTACCCTTTTGGCCCCCTTCCCTCCTCCTTTCCCATCCCCTCTTCTCCCTCTCTTCCCAGGGTGCCAGGTCTGACACCCTAGCTTCTCCTTTGGGATCACAGCTGAGAGAGTGGTTCTGTTCTACCAGGCAGGACCCCAGAGACCCCAGAGAGTCACTGCCGAAAACTCTTCAAGGCGACTTCCTAGCCCAGCGGTTCTCAACCTGTGGGTCTCAACCCTTCTGTGGGTCACATATCCTGCATCTCAGATATGTTTTTATAAAGCATTTATTCATTTTATGTATATGAGTACCCTGTAGCTGTCTTCAGACATACCAGAAGAGGGCATCGGATCTCTTTACAGATGGTTGTGAGCCACCCTGTGGGTGCTGGGAATTGAACTCAGGACCTCTGGAAGAGCAGTCGGTGCTCTTAACCACTGAGCCATCTCTCCAGCCCGGATATCAGATATTTACATTGCGATTCATAACTAGGAATGAAGTAGCAATGAAGGTTATTTTACAGTCGGGGGTTATCACGACGTGAGGAACGGTAGTAAAGCAGGTTGAGACCCACTGTCCTAGCCCATCCCGGAAGAGTGTGCCTTGGAGAGAGAGGTTCTCTTGCAGAGGGCAAATGGATCATCACATCGGGCCCTCAGCGTCTCCCCCGACTCAAGTCAGAAGACTCCAGTGTTGTGTGGCTTTCCCTGGGGAGACGAAAACAAGCATCTCTTTACCTCAGCTAGGGCACTGGTGTCGGACCACAGATAAGATCCATCCGAGTGCAGCTTGGTGATCCACTGCACTTACTGGGGCTTCTTGTAGGAAGTTGAGGGGTCGCTCATGGGAGCACAGCATGGTGACCCAACCACAGAAACCGGGTGCTGCTGTAGCTACCTCAGCTTTTGATCTTCCCTCCTTCCTCGGAGCTAGGAGTGTTCAGAGGTAATAGCTTTGCCGCAGGAGGCCACAGCACTGCACTGTAAATTATCCAGGACAGCTCTGTGGTAGACAGAATAGTGCTCTACCCTAGGAGGCGGGGTCCTGGTCCCTAAGGCCTGTGTGCGCTATTCTAGATTATCGGATGGTCCCAGTGTCATCCTGTGTGTCCTTAGAAGAGGGGAACGGGAGGTTGGAACCAGCCGGTAATGGGGACCACGGTAAGAAGATATTAAAGGGACGTGAGGAGGGGTGTGGAGCCAAGGACCGCAGAAGATCGAGCACAACAGCACATACCCATAATCCCGCCACGTGTGAGGCAGAGGCCAGTAGTTAGTGTCTGTGAGTTCCAGGCTAGCCTGTTCTACATGGTTAAGTTTCAGGCTAGCCTGGGCTACTTAGTGAGATCCTGTCTCGAACAAAACAAAACATAAAACCAAGAAAGAGAAAAAGAGGGGCTGGAGGAGAGACAGGAGGAGAGGGCAAGAAGCCATGACTGGTGACGTTAAGATTCCGCTCTATGTATTTACAGGTTGTTATCAGTGTTCTTTTTTTTTTTAAAGATTTATTTATTCATTTATTATATATAAGTACACTGTAGCTGTCCTCAGACACACCAGAAGAGGGCATCCGATCTCTTTACAGATGGTTGTGAGCCACCATGTGGTTGCTGGGAATTGAACTCAGGACCTCTGGAAGAGCAGTCGGGTGCTCTTAACCGCTGAGCCATTTCTCCAGCCCGTTATCAGTGTTCTTAAGAGATGGATGGTGGGGTTGGGGATTTGGCTCAGTGGTAGAGCGCTTGCCTAGCAAGCGCAAGGCCCTGGGTTCAGTCCCCAATTCCGAAAAAAAGAAAAGAAAAGAAAAAAAAAAAGAGATGGATGGTACTGGGTTTTGTATGTTTAGGTGGGCAATTATATCTTACCATTTGGGTCAAAAAAAGAAGGAGGGGCTGGCGAGATGGCTCAGCCATGGAGGGAGTTTTTCAAAGTCATGAAGGATGGAAGCCCACTGCAAAGCTAGTTCCAGAGGGATCTCAGACTTCTGACCTTTGAGGGCCACCGTACATGGGCACATACTTCCCACCCCCGTGTGTACCACATACATGTAATGAAACATAAAAATACACACTCAAGGGGTTGGGAATTTAGCTCAGCAGTAGAGCGCTTGCCTTGCAAGTGCAAGGCCCTGGGTTCGGTCCCCAGCTCCGAAAAAAGGAAAAAAAAGAAAAAGAAAAAAAATACATACTCAAAAAGAAGCAGCAGATATGAGTGTGGAGGCAAGGAGGCTCAAGAATTCAGGACCAGCCTCGGCTACATAGCAAGTTCCAAGGATAGCCTGAGCTACAGGAAACCTGCCTCAAAAACAGAAAAACAGAAGGAACCACCTGTAAGGCGAGAAGGTTGGTCTCCCTGGAGCATGCAAAAGGAACCGGCTTCGTCAGCACACCCCCAACTTTCAGCCCCGTAAGATCATAGAACTTATGTCATAGAACCGTCACGTTCACTGGACCTTGTTGGCCTGTGTGTCAGTGTTTAACATGGTCAGTGTACTTGCATTACTTTATGTCTGTCTGTCTGTGTGTCTGTGTGTCGTGCATCCACATGTCACAGTGCAAGCAGAGAGCTCAGAGGAGAACTTCCTGGTGTAACTTCTTTCCTCCTGCCACGTGCGTCTCAGGGTCCAGCTTAGGACCTTGGGCTTGGCCGAAAGCCCCTTTACTCACTGAGCCATCTCACTGGCCCACATACTTTTATGTAGATGTGTAACGCGCTGGGTGACAGGGCCTCGTGCTTGGGTCTCGGGGTCCGTGGTCATCAGCCTGTTTGGTTTCACCCAGAAGTATAACGTACGTGTTGCGTGGAAAGCTTCCCATCCTGGGTGTCTTCTTAGTCCTAGGAAAAGTGGGAAAGTAGGTCACCCTGCGCCCTAGCGGAGCAACCCACTTGGCTTTCTTTGTGCCTCGGTTTCCTTCTCTGCAAAATGGGAGTAATGTCGAGGTACTTTTGAGAGTACAGTTCATGGAACAGAGTGAATGCCTGACAGACAGTAAGCTTTATTCTGGAGGACCAGCACCTGTGGGGATTACCAGCGCTGGGTTTTTTGGCTGGGAAAGGATAGACCATGTCTTGACTCCTCCTGAAACACTTGCCTCTGTCTACCCTTTTCTGACCAACAGCAAGCCCCTTACTTGCATCTCGGCCCATGAAAACTTGCTTGGTGGGGGGCGATGTGACGCTCACCTGCCAAGTGGAGGGAGCCAACCCACCTGCAAGGATCCAGTGGCTGAGGAACCTCACGCAGCCGGAGACAGCCATCCAGCCCAGCAGCCGCTATGTCATTACCCAGCAGGGCCAGAGCTCCTCTCTCACCATCCACAACTGCTCCCAGGACCAGGATGGAGGCTTTTACTTCTGCCGGGCCGAGAACCCTGTTGGGGTGAGGGCTGCAGATATCTGGCTGAGTGTTAAAGGTAGGTAGGTGCTCAAAGGGAGGCCCCAAAGTCGCCTTAGAGCCCTTGGTACCATTGAGGGGGTGGCTTTGGGGCCTCCCTTCGTGGGCCATGGTCATCTGAAGATCCCTTGCTTGTGGTTTGGACAGGGTGTCTGAGAAAATTAGTGCCAAATCCTGGGAGTGCCGATACATGCCTAGGACACACAAAAAATTACACCTTTTACTCATCCAAGGATATGTACTAGAACATGTGTACGTACATGCATGCATATGTGTGCACGTACACACGTGTGGTGAAGTAAGTGAATTGTAACAGGAAAAGCTATCTGATATCCGTCCCTCTTATGATGAGTATGGAACTCCCTATGGGGGTCAGGGGGAGATTTTATAAATTTTTAGATCTTGACAGTTTTTTTTTCTTTCTTTTTTTTTTTTTTTTTTTTTTGGAGCTGAGGACCGAACCCAGGGCCTTGCGCTTCCTAGGCAAGCGCTCTACCACTGAGCTAAATCCCCAACCCCGTTGACAGTTTTTAAGTCATAAAAACCCTGGCTTCCATCTTCCTCACCTCTGGGCATGGTGTCACCAGCCTCCAGTCCTGGCAATCAGGAGGTCAAGGTCAGCCTGCTACATGGAGTTTGCAGGTGGCAGACGTCTGTAATTCCAAGCTATGTGGACTATAAACTCTATTGGTCAACTCTGAACAACGTCGAAGATGCTCTGTGCCCTGCAGTGTGAAATACCCCAAATTCTCTTCACTTCTTTGTTAAGGTCCTTAGTCTCAGCTATATGGAGAGTTCGAGGGTAGTCTAGCCTACAGACCCTGTCTGCAAGCAAGAAAGGAGAATGAGGAGCTGGAGGGAGGGAGGGACGGCCGGACGGCCGGACAGATGGATGGGTGGAAGGATGGATGGGTGGATGGATGGATGGATGGTAGGTAGATGGATGGATGGGTGGGTGGGTGGATGGATGGATGGTAGGTAGATGGATGGATGGGTGGGTGGATGAAAGGATGGATGGATGGATGGATAGATGGATGGATGGATGGATAGATGGATGGATGGGTGGAAGGAAGGAAGGATGGATGGGTGGTGGATGGGTGGATGAAAGGATGGATGGATGGTGGATGGGTGGATGAAAGGATGGATGGATGGATGGATGGTGGATGGATGGGTGGATGAAAGGATGGATGGATGGATGGATGGATGGATGATGGGTGGATGGATGGATCAAGGGAGGGGAGGGAACAAGGAAGGGACAGCTCTGTTACATCAGAACTGTTGCTTAAACATTTCTTGTTTTTCCAGGGCCCCAGGAGTGAAAATACATAAAAACAGGTGCACAAATCAAACGTTTCCTGATCATAAATCATAAAACAATTTTTTTTCTTTTGGAAAACATTTTTTGGGATTATGCATACACTTTGATCGTTCTTTAGATGTGGAAGCAAATCGGCCTACCGACGAGCTAGATACACACGTTTACTTCTACATGGAGAACTAAATCGCAAGCTGGCGGGATACCTCAGTGGGTAGTTGCCGGGTCTGACTGTCTTGAGTTGGGTGTCCAGGAACCACGTGGCGGAAGGAGAGATCCGCCTGCCTCACGGTGTCCTCTGACCTCCATGCCGTGACTTGAGTGCACAAACACGTGAGCGCACACACACCACATGCAGTGAAGAGACCTAAACTGGGCAAGTGTTTTCCACTGCAGAGCACAGAGCGTCTTCAATGTCCTGCCACCATACCTGGCTTTCTTATATTCTGACCGTTTAACCTTCCCCCCACCTTAACGATTTTCATTCAGACTTAATTTCCGTGGGGTGTGTGCGGATGGATCAAGTTTCTTCCCTTCCTTTTGCCCCTCCCAGGTTGCCTAGGTTTGAGCCAGCTCCATCTGCCCGCTGCTTCCTTTGTTCACTCTTAAGACAAAGTGGAGCCCCTCTCTTACCTGTTTTACATTTGAGACAGGATCTTGATATGTAGCCCTGACCAGGGTGGGACTTCCTCTGTAGACCGGGCTGGCCTTGAACTTGTGATCCTTCTGCCTCAGGCCAAGTTTTTTTCACCATTTTTTTTTTTTTATATGTGTAGCCAGTACCTAAATTTTCTATCCGGGTGGCATACACTGATCCTTGGGAAACTCTTTCTTTCCTGGGGTGGTACAGCTCAATAAAACAGGCGCTCTGAGTTGATCTTTGGTGAAATAACTTCCTCGTGTACTTTCTTCCTTGTGGCTAGGACCTTACAAACATTTGGGGGTGGGTTAGGATCTAGAGGCAGATGCTTTCTCTTGGCTTGGTCTGAGATGTTAGGGACGCCTCATCTGCATGTGGAAGGACTTCGGATGCTGTCCTTTCCTGACTGATTGTCACAGTCCTCTCAGTGGGGTGTCGTGGTCACATGTTCCAGGTCATGAGCCTGGTCTGGGGTGGATTCAAATGCCAATCATCATTTTCAGTTATGAGAATTGCCGGGGTTCCTGAATCTGCTTGACCTTCACGTGTTTTCTGTCTGATGGCACGGTCCACTGTCCTGCAGTTCTGGTCCACTGATCACCATGTGTGCTGTGGTACAGACTCTCACTCACCCTGAGGCCTTGGAAAAGTCCTAGTGTCCGGTCTGACCCCGTAAATTCTATCTGCCTGAGGTTGATTCTGGTGGACACAAAACCCAAGATGAGACAGGACGTGGATTTGGGCTAAAGAGGGGGAGGTCTCAGGTGACCAAGCGAAAGGGCTCATGGTGTGATCTCTTCGCAGAACCTCTGAACGTCGGGGGCATCGTGGGCACTGTGGTGAGCCTCCTCCTGCTGGGTCTGGCCATCGTTTCGGGCCTCATGCTCTATTACAGCCCTGCTTTCTGCTGGAAGGGTAAGATCCCGTTGAGTTCCCATGCTTCCTTTTCAGGCTTTAAAAAAAAAAAAGCTGTGGGCGGGGCTGGAGAGATGGCGAAGCAGTTAGGAGCATTGGCTGCTCTCCGAGAGAATCTCTGATTCCCAGCATCCACATGGCGGCTCACAACTGCCTGTAACATCAGTTCCAGGGGATCCCGGAATCTCTTTTGGTGTCCTTGAACTGTGGTCACAGACATAACCTTCGGGCAAAAACGCCCGCACACATAAAAATGAATAAGTAAAAGTTTTAAGAGCTGTGGGTGGGAAGAAAACTATGTCGAGCTTCTATCTCCTGCCCCATCCTGTGAAGCATCTCTGGTAAGGAGGCACTTAAGCACAGCCCCAAGCACTTGGGTGTTCGTGTTTGGTCAGTGTCAGTTTTCTTTTTGAATCTTTAGTCATACCTTTGTTATTAACTCTGTGTGTGTGTGTGTGTGTGTGTGTGTGTGTGTGTGTGTGTGTGTGTTGTGTGCACAGGAGTGGGTGGGTGTGCCCATGTATATCCAAGCAGAGGCCGGAGCCACGACCTTGAGTATCTTCTTTTTTCCTCTGGCTTGGGACAGGGTACTGGATGCTCACCCCTTTGGTTAGACTAGTTGGCCAGCAAGCTCCTAGGCTCCCTGGGTCTCACACCCCTAAGATGGGGTCCCAGGCACTGACAGCTATTCCTGGCTTCTTAGGCATTTGACTTTGATCTCAGGGCCTCAGGCTATTGAGTTATCTCCTCAGCCATTGGTGATTTGATTGAAAACTCTTGAGACTGAAGCAGTGTGGTCGTTCCTGTGTTTACCTCTCTCCTTTTCTCTCTTCCAGCAGGGAGCACGCTCAGGTGAGTGTTTGGGGGGATTCTAATCCAAAGCCTCTCCCCATCATTCCTTGTCATTGCTGTTTTTAGTCCTTGCATAAGACGATAACACTGATGGATCCACCTGTGTGCCTGACCCTGGGCCGGGAGCTTCCCAGGGCATCATGGGAAAACCTCCATCTTGACGATGTAGTGGGGGTGAGGGTGGCCTGTCTGTTACACAGATGAGGTAGAGACCCAGTGGAGTGATGTCTGCCGGTGAATCCAGGAAGCAGATGGTAGCGTCTGTCCTCTAACCCGGCTCTGACGGATTCCAGAATCTTGGGCCCCTTTACAAAGGGAACCTCCAGGAGGGGCACCCTAAAACAAGTGGACTCTGTACATACGCGAGTGAGGTTACGCAGACGTTGGCTTTCAGTTCATATACTAAAAGCTAAAAGGAAGTCCAACCCTAGGCCCCTAGAATGCTTTGGAAGACAAGTCTAAGCTTGCCTCAACGTCCCCACCCCCACAGGAAAGTGCGGCAAGGGAAAAGTAAACAAGTGGAATTTGTATATTTTATATCCTGGGCAGTAGAGAGAACGCTTTTTTATGATCTGTGAACAATTAGTTCCTTATTCTTTCATCTTTCCCAATGGGATCTAACCGTTCTAGATCCTTCTTTCCTGGGAAACCATTTCCTTTACCACTCTTGCTAAGGGCTGTTGTCCAGGCAAATTTGTCACTCCCCAGGCTTACTCACAGGACACCAAGGAGGCCTTGTGGGAAGTGGCTGTGAAACCATGACCCTGGGTCCCTGTTGCTGATCCTAAGTCTTTAGTACACGGCATTGTTTGGTTTCACACCCAAGGACAAGGGGCTGAGGTGAATATTTTATTTATCAAAGCAAGCCTGACCTTCAGGTTTTCCCAGCATCCCTCAGTCCCTACCTGGCATACCCTGCCTCCAACCCTGAACTTTCCAGGTCAGGGGCTGGGCTGCCCTTCCCCTAGAGGCTCTTCTATATAATCCAGACATTGGGGCCTCTCTCTCTTAGTCTCCTCTTCTCTCTTTGTGTGCCATCTCTTATCTCTCTTCTCTCCATGTATCCTCCCCGACCCTCCATGGTGACTTCCCTGGCCTCAATCCTTGGGGCCAGTGAACTCTCCCACTGGAGAGCAGCTTCCCTAATAAACCTGCTTTTAATTAAGTCTAATGTGGCTTGAACTGGCCATGGGCAGTGGAGAAATAGCCTATCAGGTATTCCCAATCCTGAGCCTTCATCCCTCTGTCCGTTTCACACAGTGGTGTGAGGAGGGTGGATTGTGAATGAGTTGCTCCTGGGTCCCATGGTCAGCGGGAAACACATTCATTCCCTCCTCGAGCCTGTGGCTGGGCAAGGCAGGCGGCAGCCCTGACAAAAGCATGGGCAGTTCAAGCCAGGATGCCGGACACAGGGCCTGCCTGAGCTTACCCGAGGATCAGGAGAGATCTGGAGATCTGTAGGAGTGAGACAGAAATAAGGCCGTTTGAGGAAAGAACTTGGTTTTCGTTTCGTTTCTTTTTCTTTCTTTTTTTTTTTTTCTTTTCTTTTCTTTTTCTTTTTTTTTTTTTTTAATTTTCTGGACTTTTTTTTTTTTTTTTTTTTTTGTGAGACCAACTCTTAGGTACTCTGAGTTGTCCTCAAACTCACTATGGTAGTCAAAACTGACTTCGAACTTTTGATCTTCCTGTATCCACCTGTCTACCATGCATGCATTCATACATACTAGGCAAACACTCCAGCCACTGAGCTGCACTTCCAGCCCAGAATGCAACGTTCGTATACATTCTACATTGAAAAATATGGTGCTAGATGCCTGGGACAGCACACTAGGGACGGCATATAAACAAATGCCCACAGAAGACACAGCCACCATCTCTCATCACCATTGGTGCCTAAGTCTCGCTGTCACAGGAATTTCCCACATTCATAAGGGGATTACAAGGAAGACCTGTGAGGTCTTTTCCGGTGGGACTCGAGTTGAGATAGACAAGATAACTTCCTAATTCTTTTTTTCTCCTTTGGTAATTAGGGGACAGGACATGGGTGACGTCATGGTTTTGGTGGATTCGGAAGAGGAGGAGGAAGAGGAGGAGAACAAGGGAGCTCTTGCTGAAGTGGTGGGGCAGGAGACGAGGGAGACAGAGGAGGAGTTGCCGAAAGAGATAGGCAAGCATGGACACATTCACAGGGTGACTGCTCTGGTCAACGGGAACTTAGACCGCATGGGGAACGGACTGCAAGAGTTTCAGGGTAAGCTTCCCTTCCTTCTATACCTCCAGATCTGTGTAGTCAGCCTTCCTGGACGGTGTCTCTAATGAATAGGGGCGATTTATTTATTTATTTATTTATTTATTTATTTATTTACTTAATGTATGCCACTGTCTCCAGACACACCAGAAGAGGGCATCAGGTCTCATTACAGATAGTTGTGAGCCACCATGTGGTTGCTGGGATTTGAACTCAGGACCTCTGGAAGAGCAGTCTGTGCTCTTAACCACTGAGCCATCTCTCCAGGCCCCTAGGGAAAGTTTAAATGGAAGTAAAATGTATCCAGTGCTAAGAGAAAGCCCTAGGAGAAGTGCCCTAAAGGAGGGATTTGCTTATCTGATGGTTGGTATTATTTAACAATCCTGAGAGCGGGTGGTGGTGCACACACCTTTAGTTCCAGCAGTTGGGAATCAGAGGCAGGCAGATGGACCCTTGAGTTTAAGGAGCGAATTCCAGGACAGGGTTATACAGAGAAACCCTGTCTCAAACAAACAGACAAAAAAGAATAGGGGCTGGAAAGAAGATGAGAGCTGGGAGGGGTGCTTTGATCTGGACCAGCTTTATGGAAAAGGCATCTTGGAGCCAGGTCTAGGAGGGCATTTGAATGAGTAGAGAGAAGAGAGAGCATTTCTGGTCTTGAGTCAGGAGCGTGCCGGGTGACAAGTGTCAGGAATTCTAGATTCTTAGTTCAGAACTGGGTATAGTAGCAGAAGCTAGCACTTGGGAAGTGGAAGCCGGAGGATCACAAGTTGCGTTATCTTTGGCTACATAGTGAGTTTCGGGCCAGCCTGGGCTACATGAGACCCTATCTCAAAACAAAATAAAATGAAGGAGATTGTTGTACCCCCTACCCTAACTCCTCCATGAAATCCAGTTCTTGTGGCTCACAAGCCACCAAGATGACAGGAGACAGAAGGCGGGCACTTCCCCTAGGTTCCATCTCTTTCACTCCCAACAGATGACAGTGACGGACAGCAAAGCGACATTGTTGAAGAGGAAGACAAACCAGTCTGATGAAAAGGATGCTCCACTGTCAGTGTTGTCTTGCAAGTTCGGTCTGTTTTGGCTGCCCCCTCACCGTGCTGCCCAGAGGAGCTTGCTAGGGACTGCTGGGGTCTCTGCAGCAGACACATCTCTCCTTCCCTTATCTCCCACTGCTTTCATTTGGTGTGGGTCACCTCAGCGTTGTGAAGTGCACTGGGAAGGAGCAGCCCGTGTGGGGCGAAGCTGCAGTGGTGTCTGAGGGGACAGTTGGCCGTGACACCTGGCTCTACGCAGGTCATTTACTGTGACACACTGATTGGGGGCTGGGGAGGGGTGGGGGGCTTGGTACCTGTGCACTGTGCCACTACTCAAGGTTTGTAGCCTGCTTACCCAACACGAATATGGAAGCGGGGCTTTTTAGTCACCGTTGAGGTGAGGAACCAGGCACCTTCTGGGCAGACAGGAGGTGGCAGCTACCAGAAGACAGTTGCATTGGGCCTGGGAGTCAGACTGAGGCTTGAATTCTTGTTTTGCATCACCTGTGAAGAAGTACCAGCTTTCCAAGCTCCTGAGAGATGGAGAAGGTAGTTCAGGGAGGGGTTCCAAAGAGCTACTGCAGGAGCCTTCTTTGTAGACTCTCAGTCCCCCCCCACCCCAACTATGCTTTTTCCCCTAGAGAGGTGCACCTTTCCTTATAGCCTTCATGGAGTACAGAGCAGAGCCGCGTGTAGTTATAGAAGCCTACTACACGATGGGCCTAAGGCTTCTCTTCATGTGTCCTGTGCTATAAGCAAGAGAAACATTTCCTAACAGCATCACTGGGTATGAACTGGACAGATGGTCCACTCGGCCTCATTGTCTGTGTGTTGGAAATGGGAGTATGTTTCCATCCTACTTACTAGGACATGTTTCAAAAGAAAGTAGTGGGTGATGACGTCAGCTTGAGATGCCTAGGTTC
Organism: Rattus norvegicus; assembly: GCF_021556685.1. Taxonomy (NCBI): domain Eukaryota; kingdom Metazoa; phylum Chordata; class Mammalia; order Rodentia; family Muridae; genus Rattus; species Rattus norvegicus. The sequence goes on along the minus strand of NC_141545.1, from coordinate 46,284,007 downwards.
TGGGGATTTTTTTATTATTTTTTTTAAAATTTCATCTAAACGTTCTGAAGTCAGGGATCTTCTAAGGGTGCAATAAGTCTGTGCTAACCATGAAAATCTGACTTGAAATTTGCATTTTATATTTTGTGCACATCCCGCTCAAACAGGACATGATCTAAGGCTTTATGGACCTCCTAACGCTGGGGCCCAAGATTCCTGAGGAGTCTGGTTAACAGAAGTACCTGCACGGTGGGGAGGGGCTCTCTGTTCTCTCTGAGTGCAGGGACTGCAGTGAAGAAACCACTCCTGGCGTGGCCCATCCATTGGAGCCCTTGGGAATAGCTGTGAAGTGCAGTTCTCTTGCTTTGTGGTGCCTCAAGCACTGGATCCATCACTCTGGATCTTTTCATTTCACAGCGGGCTACTCAGGTTGCCATCAGTCCTGGGAGCTGGCCTTTCCTTTGAGGCCCCATGATAGAGTTTCTGAGTTTGTCTGTGGCTCAGAGGCAACTTTAAAAGAGAAGTCAGATGGGAAGTTGCTAGCTGGGAACAGGGTGAACGTTCGTGAGATCACTGGGTGCTTCCCACAGCTTCCTCTCGTGCACACACCTGGTGGCAGGAAATGTTTGAGGGTTTTTCCACTAGCATATGGGAGCTTCAAGGGCTTGGTGCCAAATGCTGTTCTGATACCCTGGCCAGTTATCATTGTCGCTTTTCTTAGCCTGTGTGCACATTTATAAAATGGCAGGTTCACATAAGAGCCCAGGCACTCAAGGGCTTTAAGGACTTGTGAAAAACTGGAGCCCACATTCCCTCTTTCCCTTAGTGAGATCCATACCCAGATCTCAAGGCATTATAGATAAAGGTGTTACATGGGAAAGTACAACTTGTGTGTTGCTCTTTAAAAAAATAATTCTTATCTGCACACATTAGTTAACTCAAGAGATCCACTTGTTAGAAGTAGGAAGAAAACCGCCTCATGGTCGTTTTAATCACATTGATTTCCCTCAAAATCCAGTAGTCATGGGAAACGGGCTCTGCACGCCTGTGGCTTTGGCATTAGCTCCATTTCTCACAATCATAGAAGGACGCGTCATCTTCACTGGGTACGGCTTTGTACACTAAGTGCCAATCGCATTTCTCACCACAGGACTGCCTACCGGCCGCTGCAAAGGAAAACCGCAGGCGGTTCAACGTGGTTGACCTTACCATTTCAAAGGGGAAATTTGGGAGGAATTTAGTTCCAAGGTTATAAATTTTTAAGACTTTGGAATAAAGAATAAAGTTACTTTTTTAAAACATATATTTCAGTGCTCTCGACTTATGCCTTACTAGTGGGTGTAAAGAACGGGGGTTCACACCAGTGCCTGTAATCCCTGCACTTGGGAAGTTGAGGCAGGATTGGGGTGATTTAATACAGCCTAGGCTACAGAATGAGACCTGGTCTAAAAACCAAGCAGCACCAGGTAGCCAGGTGACTCGACTGTAAAGGTGACTAACAAGCCTGAATTCAATCTCTGGGACCCACGTGGCTGACGAGAACCAATTCCCATAAGTTGTCCCCTGATGTCAAGCATACCGTGGACCCCTCAACTAGCTGCATACACACACGAGATAAATAAATGGGCATGTAAAAACCCCTTTGTAAAGAGTGCTGAAAAGGCGGTTTTATTTTGCCCCCATTACCACTTTGTTTTCCATGACTTGTGCACATTGAGTGCCTAAGTACAGGAAAGGGTGTAGCTCACCAAGCGTGTTTATTAACTACATGTGGGTTCAGTCTCCAGCACCTCAAAATAGAAACAAACCAAATCATTAAAAATGAGACTTTGAAGACATCAGGAAACGGACATCTGGGAGATGAAGCAAAGAAAGGAGGGTCTGGAGGGATGGCTCAGGAACGGGGCCCTGATTGCTCTTCCAGGGGACCTGGGCTTAATTTCCTCTGCCCACGGGACATCATTTGTCGATCAGTTCCAGGGACTCCAATGTCCTCTTCTGGTCTCCGGAGACCCCACAAGCACGTGCAGACCGAGACACATGCAGATAAAACCACCCAAACACATTAGGGATAATACCATTGGCCTCTGCAGTGTGTACTAATGGAGATCACTGAAGAGAAAATGGTGGAGGTGGGGAAACAAGGCAGGTTAAAAAGAACTGGAAAGGGTAAGTCTGAAGAATAGAATTGGGATCTAAGGAAATCAAGGACATCAGAAATAAAAACGGTAACCTGTGGCTGAGGGTGGGGAACAAGCCATGTTTATAAAGAAATGACTTTACATACCAAAAGTGAATGGGGGAGCTGTTAAGTAAAAATGGAGGACAAGAGAGAGGACAGGCAAGTAGAAAACATAAATGAACATGGGTGGGTGAGTGGATGGGGGGTGGAGATGTCCTCAAAACAGACAACTGGTAAACCTCGGATATATTCTGAGAACTGGGTCATAGAATAGTATGCCTGGACTAAAAGCTAAGAGGAAGAGAGAACCATACAAATGCAAGAATGTAGAGGCAAGGTTTCAGACTCACAAAACATGGAAGAGCGATGACTAAACCCATCACTTTTCCTTCCCTGGCTCCACATTAGAAAGAAAGAAATCCATGACTCAAAAAGGAAGGAAATAGGAAGATTGAACTTTGAGAAAGGTCCGGGCTGGGAACAGGAAAAGGGACTGGAGCGACCTTGAGTTTGGGGGTGGGGGTGCTGACAGGAGACTACCAGGGGAAACTCCAAAGCCAGGAACAACTACAGGAACCAAAGCAACTATTAAAACCCCCTTTTCTCCTACCCTGGCTCCAAGTTAAACCCACCTGACATAAACAGGGCCAGGACCAAGACACCACCGTCTGAGGACATTCGGAGGAAAATCTCGGGGGGGGGGCGGGTTTGGGGACGTCCCCTGTCGTCCCTCCCCTTGGCTTTTCCAGGCTGGACTCTCCAGCACTCCTCCCTCTCCAGGCTGTTGTCAAGGCCAGCATTCCGGCTCCCACCTGACCCCCAGTTCCCAGCACCCCAGCATCATGATCCCAGCAGCTTCCCTGAGCCTCGAGATGTCCCTTAGGTTTCTCCACGCCATCCCCAGTCCTTGGCTCCCATCTTTACTGGAACTCTAGGCTTCCACTTTAGATGCTGTCACATCTCACACCCCCATCCTGCCCGGCCTCGTGTTTTAGTCCCGCGTCGCATCAGCTTCGCGTTCCCCCAGCCCCGTGTCTTAGTTCTCCGCCCTCCTCCCACACCCCTCCACTCTCACGTTCCCTTAGCCCGGTGTTCCCGGCGCTTCGTGGTCCCTCGCACGTCCTCTCAGCCTCCCGCCTGCTCAGCCCAGTGTTCCCCGCACCTCGTGTCCCACCAGCCCTACGTTCCCCTCGACCCGGTGTTCTCCCGCCTCATGTCCCCTCAGCTCCGCTTCCACCAGCCCAGCGTTCCCCCGGGCTCCGAGTCCCATCAGTCCGGCGTTCCCTCGGCTTCGTGTCCCCTCTGCACCGTTTCCTCTCGGCCCGGTGTTCCCCCGGCCACGCGTTCCCCCAGTCCCACATTCCCTCGACCCCGCGTCCCTTCAGTCCGGTGTTTCCCTTCCCCCACCTCGCTTCCCCTCGGCCCAGCGTTCCCCTCCGAACGGCGTTGCCCCGGCCCCGCATCCCTTCAGTTCCCCGGGCCCCGTGTCCCCTCAGCATCACTTCTCCTCGGCTCGGCCTTTCCCTGGCCCCGCTTCCCTTCAGTCCGTGGTTCCCCCTCGCCTCCCGTCCTCTCGGCCCGGCGTTCCCCCCAGATCGGCGTTCCCCCGGGCCCCCGTTCCCCGGCCCACCCGCCACCTCCGCAGCCCAGCGTACCCCTGCGCGCTCCCCGCCCCGGCCCCGCCCCCGCCGGCCACCATGTGACGGGAAGCAGCTGATGGCCTCTGCGGGCGGCGGCGGCGGCGGCGGCGGGCGCGGCCGCGGCGGGGCGGGGGCGGGCGGCGCGGGCGCGGAATGAAGGCCCGCGGCCCTGGGGGCTGAGGCGCCCGCCGCCTGGGGCGGGCCGCGCGTCCTCATGGAGGCCGGAGGTGAGTGCGGGGCGGCGACCGGGGCGGGAGCGCAGCTTTGTTTCACTTTCGCTGACAGCAGCGTCCGCCGGCCTCCTGCCGCCGCGGGGACCGGAGAGGGCGGGCGGGCAGACGGCCGCATTCCCCAAGCCCACTGGGAGGACGCCGGGCCCTGGTCGTCTGCGGCATTGCCGGGCTCCTGGCCTCAGCGCCCACCCGGGCTCGGTAGTAGCGGCGGCCGCTGGGTGGGTGTCTGGGAACGGGGTGGGGCCCGGGAGACTTCCCCGGGGTGACACGTAGGACCCGACACCCTAGTGGGTGAGGTCCAGTCCTGGCCCTGCCCTTGTCCACAGCTGTCACCACGAAAGCTCAAAGTGAGAGCATGGGATGAACTTGCTGGCCGCCTGGAATGCGCAGAGATGCTAGGCATGGTTAGACCTGCAGCACCTCCCCCCTCCGGGGGGCTTCTCCCCGAAGGACCCTTGTCCCCGCGATCTGCTCACGGAATAGTGGTGTGGGGTTGGGGGGGCCTGATGCCAGACTCCAGGGTTCCCAAATACCCGAACTTAAAGGCAGTTTCCATAGGGGAATTTTAGGAGTCAAGGCCTAGGGCTCAGACTTGTTCCAGTGAAGTAGAAGCTTTCCCTAGGTCTGGAGGACTTGGATGCACCCGCTGGCTTGTAGTGCCGGGTGGGTTGTTTGAAAGGAGGGTATTCCCTGGAGTGGTGTCCCCTTTGCATTTAGGAAATGACATTTCTTTGTTTGCAGGAGCCAGGCTTTCAGGGAAAGGTGTCACGGCAGCTCTTCTCCGGGTTTCCGTCTAGATTGTCTAGATTAAACCTTTCAGTATCTTCCCCATAGAATTCTGTTTAAATGGCCCCTACTGTTTTCTTCTGTGACTCTTTTTATAGCTTCCGTTCTCATTTCTATTGATGCCTCAAAAGTTGTATCCCAAAGCAATCTGTGATCAGACTCCTTTTTAAATAGGAATCTGTTCCAGTGCAGGTTTTTCCTAGTGATTGACGGTTGTGTTGTAGGGGTGCTGCCAGCTCCTGTTAAAAAAGGCCGGACACTAGGCTAGAGTTTTACCCTCTTTTCAAACTTAATAATGTCTATTGTAAAAGGATTACAATAGAAAACAGTAGAACGGTGGTTATAATTAATTTATTCATTCAACCAATATTTATTGAGAATCTGGTATGTTCCGGGTATCCTCTAGGTCCTTGCTGGCCCACAGTAATATAATAGCAATATGTAATTTTAAAAAAGAAACAGTTGAAATTAAAAAGGATAACATCTGAAATATTTCAAATTGGTTCATTTATGTGATGAAACAAAAATTATAGGAATGTTTTGGAGACTGAAGAATTTTTGTGTGGGCGTTTTTTTTTAAACTGCCAGTATGTCTGCACCACGTGGTGCGTGCAATGCCTGAGGGGCCCAGAAGAGGGCGTCGGAGCCTTTGTACCAAGTTACAGATGGTTGTGAGCGCCAGGTGATTCTGGGAATGGAACAGTAAAACCGCTTATAGACTTTAATAGCTGAGCCATCGCTACCACTGAGTTTTTACAGCGTGGTGTGTACTTTATACTTTTAAAAAGCTATTCTTAGATTTACTTTTTTATATTTTACGTGTGCGAGTGTTTGGCCTGCACGTATGTCTTTGCACCTGATGCCCGCAAAAGCCAGAAGAAGGCATCAGATCCCCTGAAACAGGAGTTACAGACAATTGTAAGCTACCACTCGGGTGCTGGAAATTGAGCACAGGTCCTCTGCCAGAGTAACAAGTGCTCTTTTTTTTTTTTTTTTTTTTTTTTTTCCCCGGAGCTGGGGACTGAACCCAGGGCCTTGCGCTTGCTAGGCAAGCTCTCTACCACTGAGCTAAATCCCCAACCCGTAACAAGTGCTCTTAACGGCCGTGTCATCTCTCCAGTTCCATGTGTTATATTCTTAACAGATCTGCCACACTTCGGGTGCTCAGGAACTGCTTGTGGCTGGTGACTAGTGACAGACAGGCAAGGTGGTTTGAGGAGGAAGTAGACCCCAGATGCACGCTAACCACACATGCAACCCAGAATCCCCTAGTGTAAAGAAAGCTAAATGACAGTGCCTTAGTTGCCCTGGTGAGTTAGGAATGTCACCAAGAAGGTGACAGGGACACAAAGCCCTGCAGTTATGATGGAGCAGCCAGTCAAAACTCTCCAAGCTGACGGAGGACCTAGCAGTGCAAAGGTCCCCTGGCAGGAAGCAAGGATCACCAAGCTTGCTGCCGGCCGTGTTCCTGCCTCCATCTCTGTGAAAGGGGGTTTCCTTGTGGGGAAGAGCCTTTGATAAATCTCCTTCCATTCTGCCTGACTGTACATACCCTTGTTTAGTTGGAAAGCCTGGAAGGGTTAGGGGAATGTTGGTCAAAGCTTACAGAACTTCCTTTACCTAGGATGATGCTACAGTTAATAACAGTTATGTTCGTGAAAATCGCTGTCAGGTTTCCCAGAGAGCCCTCACTGAGAAAAGTGCTAAGGGCGTGAAGGAGTACATACGGTCATTAGCTTAACTGAGCCCTCACTCCTGGGAGTCAGCCTTCCCTGGTATCCATGTGCCACTGGGTGTCCAGAAAGTGTGCAGTGCGTAGTAATGTGAGAAGCTCCAACCCAGCCACACAGGGCCATGCAGGTACACTTCAGATGAAGCTGGATCACCCCAGTTCTGCTTGGTTTGTTTTGAAGTTCTGCACTAATTATGGTTTTGTTTTCCAGTAGCCAAGTTTAGTTTGGGCCCAGACTCCAGGAGACAGGACTGGATTCTTCTTTTAGAATCTAGATTCCTGACCTGAAATAGCAAAAGATGAAACCCCAAATCCCAGAAATAGAGTATGAATTCCAGACAGGGCTAGGGTTTAAGAACTCCTCGTGCACGCTGGCACAAGCATCTTGGTAGTCTCATGGACTCCGTTTCCTGTGAATTTAAAGAGGTATTGCATGTCCGTGTGTCACTAAGTATCTCCTGGTAGCCTGACAGCTTGCATTGGGTACAGACAGACAAGATTTGCTGCTGTGAGCAACCTCCTCGTGCTTGAGGTGGTGGTGGTGGTGGTGGTGGTGGTGGTGGTGGTGGTGGTAATGACCTCAGCAGTGAGGACTTCTAGAAAGGAATTAATGAGGAGTTGTGGAGGCACTGGATTAAGGGCCTGAGGGAACTGTCCTTTGAGCCAGACACATGAGTTGCAGTCAAGGAGAAGCCTTGCTGTGAAAGGAACAGGGGAACACTTGGTGCAAAGTGCTGAGGTTGGAAGTAACTGAGCTTAGTCAGTTAGTGAGAGAGCAGGCTCCTGGTCCCGCAGGAGCTGAGGGCAGAATCAGGGTAAGAGAGGCTATGAGCTAAGCAATAGGGAGAACTGAGAAGGAGCCAGGGCAGGGCCCGAGAGCAGGGAGAAGGTTGCCTGCTAGACCAGGCAACAGGTGGTGCTGGAGAGATTCAAGTAGTAGCCATAGAGATGGAAAGGAAGGGTTGCTGAGGCTCTCAGAGACAGACCTGCCGGAACCTGACGGTGAATGAGGTCTGGGCAGTAAGAGAAATGAAGGCTGAGCCCTTTGTTTTGTGTGCAGTGCCATCAGCGCCATCGCATCAGAAGAGTGGATGGGGTGCATGCGTGCCTATGGGAGGAAGTGAGTCAGGTGTAAATGTACCAGGATGGACACAGTTTCCCAGCCTTACCATGTTGACACTGAGGCCAGAACATGTTCATGTCCACAAAGTAATTTTCACATAGACATGTGTTTGCATACACAAGAGAATTCCAGATACAAGCACACATATATATCTCTGGCAGGAGCCATTTAAGTCTGTCTCTCTGTCTCTGTCTGTCTGTCTGATCTGTCTGTCTGTCTGTCTCTCTCACACATACCCACACACACACAGCAGTCTAGACTTAATGTATTAAAACCTGTATATCCGGGCTGGAGAGATGGCTCAGTGGTTAAGGGCACTGACTGCTCTTCCAGAGGTCCTGAGTTCAAATCCCAGCAACCACATGGTGGCTCACAACCATCTGTAATGAAATCTGATGCCCTCTTCTAGTGTCTGAAGACAGTTACAGTGTACTTATAGATAATAAATAAATAAATTAAAAAAAAAAACCTGTATATCCATGTAGAACCTCAAGCAATGAATGATTTCTTTATAAAGCCAAGATATGATGCATTAAGACACTATTTGAAGTTTTTAATTTCTAGCAATTAAATTAAGAAATTAATTTCTTATTTATTAAATAAGATGTATCTGCTGGTTCAGTGAGATTGCTCAGTGGGTGTTTAAAGCACTTGTCACAAAAACTCATGATAGAAGGAGAGAACTGACTCCTGAAAATTGTCCTCAGACCTCTTCCTGCAATGCTCTATGGTATGTTTATGCCACACACACACACACAATCATGTAACTCCTTAAAGAGATACATGTATGTGTTTTCCTATCTATTATATACGTAGCAGAAAATGTGTGTTTTATATGTGAATCATTAACCTCTGTTTCACCAAGATCATGCTAACCTTTGATCTCATGGATTATGTCACAGATTATTTCTCCACCAGTAAAATGAGTCAGTTCAAACCAGAGTAGGTTATATTAGAAGCAAGTTTATTGGGAAGCTGCTCTCTAGTGGGCGAGTTCACTGGCCCCAAGGATTGAAGCCATGGGGAGAGGAGATGGGGAAGAAAGAGAGAGAGAGAGACCCCAAATTATCTTGATTATATGGAGAGAAGCCTCTAGGGGAAGGGCAGCCCAGTCCTTGGGCTGGAAAGTTCAAAGTTGGGGGCAGGGTATGCCAGGTAAGGACTGAGAGATCTTGGGAGTACCTGGAGGCCAGGTCTGCTTTGATATGCAAAAAACGTGCACCTCAGTCCCTTGTCCTCGAGTGGGAAACAAACGTTCTATGTACCTAGAAAAGATGCCGTTCCTCTAACTGGAAAGCTCTTCCTTGTGAGGTGTATGCCAATTTCTTCGAGACCCAAATATAAGAAAATACATAAAAGCAGGTTTTGAAATATATGAAATATAGCTTGTTTAGATCACTTTCTGAAGAGCAGTGGCTGTTCTCTTAGAAGACCTGGGTTCGGTTCCTACCACCCACATGGTGACCTAAGTTGTAGAAAACCTAACTCCCTTTTCCTGACTTATGGACACTACATATGTGGTACCAGTGTACGTGCAGGTAAAACCTCACACGCATAACACAACTTTCAAAAACGACGTTATTTTCACAAAGAGTGTTAAATCTCAGAACTACTGTGGGATGTGCAGAAAAGGTTAAAACCCCTCATTCCTCAGGTTCTGACTTAAAAGTCAGCCATGGCATTTAGGGGAACTGTGGTTGGGTTGAACAAACACTGCCTACTCTTAGGCGATAGAAGGAGCCCTCGGAGGGAAGTGCAGTCATCTTGGTTCGGAAAATGCTTACGTGCAGGTCTACAAGAACATGAAATAGGGTTGGGCTTCTTTCCTTTTGACAGTAGGGAGTTGGGGTACTGCCTGTCAGTAGTCCTAGGTGTGATTCCTAAAAAATGAACAGGATGTAAATGGGGAAGGGGCTTTGACTCTGCAGGGCTAAGGACTAGTTAAAGTAGGAAGTTGCTTGCTGGAGGGCTTAGTGCTGGGGTGTAGCTGCAGACTGGGGCTCAGGCAGATGGGAGCCTTGGGATATATTTAATGTGTGTTTTCAGCTTTGGCAGGGTCCCTTGGGACACAAGAATTAGTAGTCACTTAGATGAGGATAAACCAGGGCTAAAAGGACTGGGTGAAGGAGGAAGCGGAGCCAGTAAGTCCGTTCTAAAAGGAAGTGAGGGGGATCCTGGCATGAGAAGGAAGCCTTGGGTGGAAGGCACCAGGTTCCGTTTGAGGGGCACCTTAAGAGCGTTCATTGGAGACACAGTTGCCTCTCACTTTCTTCCTGCTTAGGCATTCACAGAAAAAGGAGACTTCATTCACCAAGTCCACCACACCAAGGTTACTCTGAGTCACACAATGGGGAGGGGAGGGTTGCCACTGAGTAAGCACAGTGGAATGTAGCCTGTGGCTACTGTTACTGCCCCAGGTCATTTAACCAACAACTCCTCTCTCTCAGTCTTGGGCGGACAGCAGTTTCCCTAGTCTGGTGGTCAGGCTGGGAGAGTGTATTCTGAAGTATGATATCTCCTTTGCCAGAGGAACCCCTACTGCTGGCTGAACTCAAGCCCGGGCGCCCCCACCAGTTTGATTGGAAGTCAAGCTGTGAAACCTGGAGTGTGGCCTTTTCTCCAGATGGTTCCTGGTTCGCCTGGTCTCAAGGACACTGCGTGGTCAAGCTGGTACCCTGGCCCTTAGAGGAGCAGTTGTAAGTCCTCTTTATACCCTGGGGAGTGAAGGAGGTCTGTGGCGGGGAACTGGGTACTTTCCAGGCTGTTCCCTACTCTTTGGGAGTCTTTCCCAAGATTAGGTGGGCAAAGAAGGGCTGAACAGTTGAGGGCTTGATCATGAGAACCCAAAGTCCCCCATTCTGGACCCAGGGAACCTGGTCTGTAGAGAGCGTTGGCCTTGTACTGAATCTTTGAACAGAAGCTAGAAGTGACACCCCATACAGTTTGTCCATTTGAAGTATATAGTGCTAGCTGTGCTCTGTGACCTTGTAGTCAGTACTAGGGAGATGGAGGCAAGAGGGCCACCAGGGGAAGGATAGCCTGCCCTAGGTGTGACTCCTCCTCAAGAGAAAAACTACTGATCGTGTACGTATGGTGCAGTGTCTGCACAGAGCTGTGCACCCACTAGCAGAGTCAGTTCTACAGCACTTCACTTCCTCAGAGAGAGTTCTGTCTCCATTGTCCTCCAAGGCTCTGACCTGGCAACACTGTGTCACATGCCCCAACTGTGGGCACTTGTCCTGGGCTTTTTACTAGGATATTTCTGCATGGGACTCTTTTAACACAGCTCCAAATAGTGCCTGGCACTTGGAGAGTGTGTGTGTGTGTGTGTGTGTGTGTGTGTGTGTGTGTGTGTGTGTACTGTTCACTTCTGTTTCTGCGCATACTAGTGAGGTGCCAGACTCGATTGACAGGTTTCTTAGTGAGTATCTCTGCCCTGAATGGTTTGGACACATCCAGTAGGCGCAGGCCTCCAGGGTTAGACTCCTGAGGGAGTGGAAGTTTTGCGTGGGGTCTTCATATTTGAGACCCTTGACTCTGGTCCTCTCTTTGTTCCAGCCTGGCACTCCTGGTGTGAGGTGGAGGAGTCAGATTTGCATTTCCTTCCTGGCTACTTGTTGAGCCTTTTCCTGTGCTAATGAATCTCTGAGTCCTTCCTTCCTTCAGAGAATTCCTCCTCCCTCTGGTCTCTGGGTCTTTGCTTCGTGTTTTTTTCCCCTTGGTTTTCTAACTTAGTTTGTAGTTTCCGGTGGTGCCAGTGTTTTTCTCCTGGTTGATGTGTCTTCCTTCCGTCCTGAGGTGTTTATCTATTCAGTTGAGTCTGTATTTCGGATCTATTCAGGCTGTATGCATCTATTCATTAAATCTTCTTCATTTGGCTCTGAAGTACATGGAGCTTGTCCTGGCTGCTCCTGCATTTCTCATCGGTACTGCTCAGGTGCACTTCTGTGCTCAGGTGCACTTCTGTGCTCAGGTGCACCTCCGATGCTCAGGTGCACCTCTGTGCTCAGGTGCACCTCCGATGCTCAGGTGCACCTCCGATGCTCAGGTGCACCTCCGATGCTCAGGTGCACCTCCGATGCTCAGGTGCACCTCTGATGCTCAGGTGCACTCCGATGCTCAGGTGCACCTCCGATGCTCAGGTGCACTCTGATGCTCAGGTGCACTTCTGATGCTCACGTGCACCTCTGATGCTCAGGTGCACCTCTGTGCTCAGGTGCACCTCTAGTGCTCAGGTGCACCTCCGATGCTCAGGTGCACCTCCGATGCTCAGGTGCACCCTGATGCTCAGGTGCACTCTGATGCTCAGGTGCACTCTGATGCTCAGGTGCACCTCTGATGCTCAGGTGCACCTCTGTGCTCAGGTGCACCTCTAGTGCTCAGGTGCACCTCTGATGCTCAGGTGCACCTCTGATGCTCAGGTGCACTCTGATGCTCAGGTGCACTCTGATGCTCAGGTGCGATTCGTGGGAAGTTGTTGTCTTGACACTGGAAATGCCACCAAAAGTCCTGGTTGTCCTAGGACAACTCACACTGCTGGGGAGCAGGGTGTGAGCTATACAGTCCCCACTTGCTGGAACCCAGTTCCCAAGAATCCCTGGTGTCCAGAGTGACTGGTGGGCTGCCTCCTGTGGCTTCACCCTGAAAAGTGAGTTGGATTAGTGTTTTGTGTAGCAGGAAGGGAAGGTCAAGGTCGTTCTCTACGAATGTGGTACCTAGAGCTAGAGACTCTTTGTGTGTAGGTTTGAGATTGGGGGGCTTACTGTCGGAAGCTTCTTTGGTTGTTTTACTCTGTGCTGTTGTTTTCCTTTAGATTATTCTCCCTCTCAGTTATACCCATTGATGCAGGCAGACACAGTCTCCTTCCATAACCCAATAAACCAGGAAGGGCTGTTTACATGTTTGTCTTTTCTCTGTATCATCTACCAAAACAAAATAAGCATGATTAGTATGTTAGGTGAGAAACCACTGGTTGGAGAGATAGCACGGGTTTTGAAGAAAAATCCGGTGCAGTGCAAGTGAATGGCTTCTTTTTAAAAGCAGCAGGCGTGGCGGTGTGTCTGTCACTCCAACTGTTGGTGAGGCTGAGGCAGGGAAGTAGCCTGAGCCACCGAGCAGGAAACAGGACGCAGCTCAGCGTGACGGTGCCATGATGGCTGTCATGTGCCGTCAGGGTATGACTCGAGACAGGTGTGTACAGTAGAGAAGTGTGTATGATATGACCCATGGGACTTTCTCAGAAGCAAGTACACAGTCATTCCTGGTGTCTTGTTTTCTGTGGTCAAAGTCTGGTTGGACTGGGAGTTGTTCTGTCCTGTGCTGGACCTTGGACCAGGCCTCTGGAAGGGCTCTGTCACACAGCCATGGCTCCAGGCTGAGTAGTTCTCATCATTTATTTCTGGCTCTCCTGCTGTTTCTGCATGTCATGAGTTAATGGAATCGGTATGTTGTATTCTTGTTAGGGCTTATTGGTTCGGCTGTTGACCCAACCTAGGACCTTGCCTGTGTGGGAAGGGTACTCTGTAATGGAGCTACACCACGGACTCTGTGTGTGGCCCTCATTGTCCTGGAAGTTGTATAGACCAGGCTGGCCTCAGATCCTAGAGATCCAAGTGTTGGGATTAGAGGTGTGAGTCCCCACACCCAGCTCTTAGACATTTTTTAAATCCTATTAGCCAGACATGGTGAAGTGCGCCTTTAGTCGGAGCACACGGTAGGCAGAGGCAGAGGTCTCCATAGTGAGTTCCAAGACAGCCAGACTTACACAGTAGAGCCCTGTCTCCACCTCATTTTGTTAGAAAACGCTTGTTAGTGAGTGTCACCTCCTGTCCAGTAGTCAGCACACTACTTTCAAGAATAATGGTTTGCATAGCAGAAAAATTACATGTGTGTGCATGAGTGTGTGTGTGCGTGCCCATGTGTGCGTGTGCGTGTGCGTGTGTGTACATGCATGCGCAGACATAGAAGGCCAAGGACAACTTGCAGGTGTCTTTCCACCTTTTGGGTCCCAGCGTCAAGTTTGGGCTGTCACCTTGACAGCAAGCTCCTGAGCTGCTGAGCCATTTCATCTGCCCCAGACTTGAGAAACCTCTCTGGAGTGGTGGTTCTTCCCTCTCCTAACGCTGCCACCTTTAGTACAGTTCCTCGTGCTGTGGTGACCCCCAGCCATAAAGTTATCTTCACTGCTGCTCATAACTGTAACTTTGTAACTACCAAGAGTCATAATGTAAATATCTGTGTTTTCCAGTGGTCTTTGGCCACCCCTGTGAAAGGTGTTTGACCCCCAAGGGGATTCAGGGACAGGTTGGAAACCACTGCTAGAGCCTCTGGTTCCATTAGCACCTCTTCTGAGCGTCCACCGTACCCTCCCTCCAGTGTCTGTTTCTCCTTGGCACACACACTCAGTAGCACACTCAGGCACCCAGAGCATTTTCTGCATGCCGGCTAGGATGCTTGCTGAGAGCTCTCACATTGTGACCTGGAGAAGTAAATTGCTCTAATGCAGAGGCTTCAGTGCAGGCCTGTACCACTCCCCAAGCTTTGGTCAGTGAAGAGCCTGTTCGTGACAGTGAGACTACCACTTGTGCCGTTGTGTCTGTCCTAGTTTATGTCGGCCACAAGGACAAACTGCAAAGTTCTCAAGAGCATAACCCTTTTTTGAGCTATATATGGCTTTCCCTTTCTAGAAAGACACAATATTAATGAAACAATCCATAAATACTCCTCATCCCTTGGAGTGAAGTGGTAGAGTGCACCCGTCATTCAGCTCTAGAAGCGAGGGCTTTATTTTTAAAAAGCTAGGGGTCTAAGCTGTTCCACCCCTTCCATGGCCTGTTCCTTTTCTCAGAGTTCTCCTTATGTGGACCAGACTGGTCCCAAACTCCTGATCCTCCTGCCTGAGCCTCCCAGGTGCGAGGACTACAGGTGTGCAGGACTGCAGGCGTACAGGACTGCAGCTGTATAGGACTACAGATGTGCAGGACTACAGGTGTATAGGACTGCAGGTATGCAGGACTATAGGTGTGCAGGACTATAGGTGTATAGGACTGCAGGTGTGCAGGACTACAGGTGTGCAGGACTACAGGTGTGCAGGACTACAGGTGTGCAGGACTATACACCTACCTCTGTGGCCCCTTATTTGCTTTGTTTTGCTTTGCTTCTTTGTTTTTTTCAAGTTGGGGTTTCTCTGTAGTCCTGGCTGGCCTGGAGGTCACTCTGTAGACCAGGTTGGTATCAAACTCAGATCTGCCTGCCACTGCCTCCCAATCACTGGGATTAAAGGCGTGTGCCACTACACGTCTTTTGTGGTCTGCCTTTAAATTCTTAACCAAGATGAGAAGATGAGAAACCCCGGTCAGGCAGGTATGGATTGGTCAGGACCCATGACAGAGGCCTGATGATGAAGCAGCATCAGTCACTGAGACCAGAGGCCAGCGGGCAGTTTGATCTCGGTGTCTGCATCCGAGGATGAGGTACTTCACATCTGGATCTTGAATTAACATGGTAGAGGAGGGGCCTGAACCACTTATGGCCTCCTGAGCTCTGTGTGGCCTTGTCCTCCAGCTCACCAGTGCTGTTTTTATCTAGGACAGCAGTCTCTCTCCTGATGGCTCCCGAGGCTCTGTGGGCCAGCTCTGCCCTCACTGTCCAGCTCCTTCTTACTGTACTCTACACAGAAATGAGGGAGCCAGAGTTCCAGCAAAATCTCTGTTTTTAAAATCCCTGTTGGGGTTGGGGATTTAGCTCAGTGGTAGAGCGCTTGCCTAGGAAGCGCAAGGCCCTGGGTTCGGTCCCTAGCTCCGAAAAAAAAGAAAAAAAAATAAAATAAAATCCCTGTCAGTGGTTGGGAATGGAGTGGCATATCTATATCCTGAGCACTCGGGAGGCAGAAACAGGCAGATCTCTGAGTTCCAGCCTAGCCAGGACTCTGTGGTACCAAACAAACAAATCCTGTCATTTCTACAATGTAGGTAAACCCAGAAGACTTTATAAGGAATAACATAAGTCAGGCACAAAGACATGCGACCTTTCTGTATGAGGAAAAGACTCAGGAGCCAGGAGTACAATGCTGGCTACTGAGGGGGAGAGGGGCAAACGGCTAGATGTTGGCAGGGCGGCAGAGCCCTGGCGGCAGGGTGAGTTCTGGACTCTGATGTACATTTGGAAGGTGTTCCAGGACAGGTTTCTGATGCTCTGCAGTAGTAAGTGTGAGGGAGGCGTGTTGGAGGCATTCACCCTTCGTCTCTACATCACACATCACACCAGCATGCAGTACACTCTAAGTATGCATAGTTTTTTTCATCAACATACATTGACTTGTAAAATACGACAAGTAAAAGAATTGCTGGAGCAAAAGCACAGCGGCTGGCCTGGGTGTGTTCTGCTGACCTCCAGTGTAGGCTGGAGCATCTGTGCAGATGAGCTTGTGGCCGTTTTAAAATGTATGTGTTGTGCAGTTGACAGCAGTGGGGCTTGATGCAGCGTTTCAGGGCACGTGACTATAAAGCAGAGAGGGCATGTGCGCGGTTGCTATAGGATTTCTCATGGAGTAAATCTGAGCCTGTCTGGGGATCTGGGTGTCCTCATCTGCTTTCCTCCAATTGAGTATTCAAAAACAGTCAACAGAGCCCAGAAAAGTGAAGCTTACTGTCTGCTGGTCAGGTACATTTTGAGGAATAGTAAACTTGTGCTTTCAGGCCGAACCCTAGAGCCATCTACTTCACCTGTCCCATTGCGATCACACTGGGTGCAGTGGTGGACAGGGCCTTGTGCCTTGAGCTTCCCTCTCCTGGCCTTGTCTCCCGGGGGAATGGGAAAAGTCAGGACTGAGATGAGATTCCCAAGGGCAGTGCCCTGTGAGCTGTGCTGTGGCTGACTGCTCTTCGGATGGGTCCCGAGCTAGGTGTCCCGTGGAGGAGCCCCACCATCCCCTGCACTGTAAAGCGTGGGCTGGACCGACAAGAGAGGGTTCACTTCAGCCTCCTTTGGAGCATCTGAGCTGGAGGCGAGCTTGATGGGCAGGGGAACAGCAGAGAGAAGGGACTCAGGTTCTGTCTGTCCTGGTTCTAAACACACACTGCACTATACACTTTCTCATGGGGAGAAGTATGTCCCGTGGATTCCAAAAGGAACTGAATCAATTCCAGAGTTCATCGAATGCCAGCAGTAACTTCAAGGAATTGAGAGTCTGGCTGGTAAGGTGGTTGACGTGTTACAATTGTAGATTCATTCAGAAATGTCTGCTTTGCCCAGTATCCCTAAAGGATTCGAAGCCAAAAGCCGAAGCAGCAAGAATGATTCAAAAGGACGGGGCAGTCTGAAGGAGAAGACGCTGGACTGTGGCCAGATTGTATGGGGGTTGGCCTTCAGCCCATGGCCCTCTCCACCCAGCAGGAAACTCTGGCTCCGTCACCATCCCCAGGTGCCTGATGTCTCCTGCCTGATCCTGGCCACAGGTCTCAACGACGGACAGATCAAGATTTGGGAGGTGCAGACAGGTAGGTCTTTCTGGCTAGTGCTAGGTCCAGGGCGGTGGGCTCTTGACGTGAGTCAGGCCCCACCAACTGCCAGGTGGCTGATGAGTGGGCACCAGCCAGTGAGCCTGCCTTCACCGTACACCGACCTGTTCCCTCCAGGGCTCCTGCTGCTGAATCTTTCTGGCCACCAGGATGTTGTGAGAGATCTGAGCTTCACGCCCAATGGCAGCTTGATTTTGGTCTCTGCATCCCGGGATAAGACTCTTCGCATTTGGGACCTGAATAAGCACGGTAGGGGGAGGGGCTGAACCACTCAGTCCTGTGCTGACTGCAGCCTTCATCTCAGCAAGGCCATTTCCCGTGAGCTCCCTTCCTCCTCCGCCTCACCCAAAAGCCTCCTGAGATAGCCTCATAGCCACCCTGTGGCCTTCAAGTACTGAGCTGAAGGTGTTTTTACTATCGGAGTTCACTGCACAGCTGCCCTGCAAGGGCAGACTCTAAGACCCTCTCAGGACGCCAACCCCCAAGTGCTCATGCCTCTCACGTAAGCTGCCATTGCATTTGCACAGACCTCACATCGTCCAAAAGTGGGCTCTGGAGGGCTCGCAGTCCCTAGTGTGCTGTAAATACTCTGAGAACAGTGGCTGTATGTCCTGTAGGCATCACTGACAAGAAGACTAGATTCAGTACAGTCTTTAACATTTAAATTTACTATCATTGTCCCAGGGTATGTGTGTGTGTGTGTGGGGGGGGGTGCTATCACATGCCCCAGCCTGCACGTGGAGGCCAGAGGACAGCTCCCAGGAGTGACTTCTCTCCTCCTGTCCATCTGTGGGAAAATGATGGCCATAAACTCCTCTTCCCTCTCACCATTCAGGAGTCACACCAGAGCTGAGAGGGACTCTGCAATACACAGCTTGTACAACCCGCTGAGAGACAGTTACTCTAGGCTGAGATCCTACTTGAAAGGCACCTCTTTTTATCTCAGGAAGCCCCCTCAGGACTGCTCTCAGACCAGGGGCTCCGGGTGAAGGAGCAGGCACTAAGTATCCTCCAGGGAACACTTGTAGTGTCTAGAGAGCTTAGAAGTGGCTTCTCAGGAGACTGAGCGTGGGGTGCCGCTCAGCATCTGGAGTGCATAGGCTAGCTAGTAAGGAGACTGAGCGTGGAGTGCCGCTCAGCATGTAGAGTGCACAGGCTAGCTCATAAGGCAGCCGTGAAGCCTGTTCTAGATCACATACACCTAGGGCAGTAGCACTTCTGAGTATTCAGACTGTGCTTTCCTGTGAGCAACATGCACTGATACGCAGCCAGCCCACATACCCATGAACACAGATGGCACACATATGGCTTTTTTGTGACTGACCATAGATCCAGGCTGGCAAGGCAAGATAGCTCAGTGGTAAGTGAACCTGCTGCTAAGCCGGATGACCCGAGTACCATCCCCAGAACCCACGTGTAGAGAGAAGAAATGGCAAGGGAGTCAGTCCTAGAAGAGGTGAATTCTCCAACAGTGAGACTGGGCCGGTGCCAGTCTCAATCCATTAGGAGGGATTTCTCCTACCTTCTTAGTACTGAGAATCCTGGTCAGTGCTCTAGTACGGGTTTCCCTGGTACATGCCCCAGCCTGGAGGCCTTATCAGCACACAGCTGCTTCTGTGCTGGAGGCTGGAAGTCTTAGGACCAAGGAAGTCTTAGCCATGTACATGATGACGCGGGTGGCGGGGTGTCCATAGATGGCTCTATCACAGACACACATACATGGCTGATGACGGGGGGCGGGGTGTCCATAGATGGCTCTATCGCAGACACATATACATGGCTGATGACGGGATAGGGTGTCCATAGATGGCTCTATCACAGACACACATACATGGCTGATGACGCGGGGGGGTGGGGTGTCCATAGATGACTCTATCGCAGACACACAGGGCTCTCTAGGTCTGCTCTCTTGCATAAAGCACTACTCCCATTCTTGAGGGCTTCCTTCTCAGGACCAGTTTGATTTCCCAAAGACCCCATTCCAAATGCCATCTCTTGGAGATTGTTTGAATCCTATGAATTTTGGGGTCCCCACAGTCCATAGCAGCTTGTAGATAAACAGTTACAGAGGTGTTTAGAGTGTCCTCATCCAGACTCCTCACTCACTAAGACACCCCACCCTGTGGTTTCTATCTGATACGGGAGCTTGAAACCCAGCAGATGAATCTGGCCCTGCTAGCAAGGACCTGGACACACCACAGCTAAGCTGCCCCAGCCCCACGCCTGCTGCACTTTTAAGACAGGGTCTCTGTGTGTATTCCTGCAACTTTCTGCATAGACCAAGCTGGCCTTCAGTTTACAGATCTGCCTGTCTCTGCCTTCCAAGTGCTGTGATTGAGGGCTTACACCACTGTGCCCAGCCCCAGCTTGGCCATATTCCATGCTGGGTGTGTAGGGCTTCCTCACCGGATGGCTTAGTCTAGGTTGGCCCTGGACCTCATTGGACGGTTTCCTCCTCCCAAATGCTGAGGCCTGGGCACACCGGATGGGAAGGTTGAGGGAAGACTCAGTAAATCCCTTGCTGTCTGGGGGAGAGTGGACCAGGTGGGGGGGGTCCGACTGTGGGTGGAACAAAGTGGACTGGGGGGGTCTCTTGTTTTTAAAGTGTACTGTATTTAATGTTTTGCCTGTGTATGCACACCATTCATGTGCCTGGTGCTCAGAGGCCAGGGTGGCTGTCAGAGTCCTTGGGTTTGGAGCTGAGGATGTGTGTGAGCTGCCATGTGGCTGCTGAGAGCCACAAGAGGACAAGGTGCATTACCAGGCCCCAGGTTGTCCTGCTAACCTGACTTAGCGCGAGCCACACATCCGGTTACCACAGCCAGGCTGCCGTAGAAGCAGCACAGCTGGCTTGACAGACTGATCACTCACAGCCTCTGCTCTCCATGCCCTCCTCTTACCCAACCGCCTTCCCTCGCTTGCGTCTTCCACGTGTCCCTTGCAGTTGCTAACCCATGTCAAGAACCACAGTGTTTGTACTCGGAACACACTCCTGAGCACACGCACATTGGGTTTTGAGGTCATTTCACAAAAAATAGAATTTTATTCCTCATCTTTTCTCCTGTATATTGCAGTTTTCCTTAAGCAATACCATGTGGGGAAGTTTCTCTTCCTTCTGAACCACAGGCTGGGCGTGGGCCCCATTGCCTCTCTCATCCTCATGTAGGCCCGGCCAGCCTTGGGGTTTGGGAAGGTCCAGGCCTGAGAAGATGATGCTCGGTGCCTGACCATGCCGTCAGAGCATAGCGCAGTGGCAGACTCTACTGGGAACCAGGTTGTCTGACCTCAGAGCGCACACCTCTCATGACTGTCCTTCTGTGTGTCCCTTGAACAGCGCCCCTTAGGGAGCCGTGAGAGGCTGTCAGGCCTGGATAGGTGTGAGTGAGTACAGTGCTGGGGTCTTGAAAGGACGGTCTCTGCTGCCATCCTCACCTGCAGACTAGAGGAAGCTGCAGGGGGTGAGCGCCCTTGGCTTCTTGGCCGCTGCCTCCACAGATTGCAGGTGTTTGCTTGTCCCTTTGATTTGCAAGTGTTTGTCACAGTTCCTGTCCTGCACTAGAATGTGGGTCTTTGCCTGGCGCTGAGCCCTAGAAGGTGTTCCTGGGTCTTTCATTTCTGAGGGCTCATGGCCTTCTGTTCTTCTCTGGCAGGTAAGCAGATCCAGGTGCTGTCCGGCCATCTGCAGTGGGTTTACTGCTGCTCCATCTCCCCTGACTGCAGCATGCTGTGCTCTGCCGCTGGTGAGAAGTCGGTAAGCCTCCAGCGTGTGCGCGTGCGTGTGTGTGTGTGTGTGTGTGCGCTTGTGTGTGTGCGAGCGTGTGTGCGTGAGTGTGCACGCCTATGCATGTGTGTGTGCATGTGTGCGCACGCGTGTGTGTGTGCATGCATGTGTGTGCACTGCGTGAGGTGTGTGTGTGCGTGCGCGAGTGTGCATGCACATGCTAAGTCACAGTCCATCTGCCAGTGTGTCCCAGCAGAGGTGGCTGGCTGGCTCAGGCCCCCACACAACACTCGGGAGGCTGGAGCATGACCATGACCATGGAGAGGAGGCTTTGGAAGTGGGTGGAAGAGGTTCCTTTTCCAGAAGGTGAAGTGCAGTATTCCCAGACCTTTTTTCCCTTTGGAGTCCAGGATTTGAAAAAAAAAAACCACAGCCCACACCCAGACCTGAATTTGAATCTCTCCAGTTTGACTCCATATGATTAGAATTCCAGCCCAAACCCGACAAGAACAGTGCTGGTCTGCTGTGTTCTAAAGACATTGGAGCCTGGGGCAGTCTGGAGAGGTAGTTTCTCTTTTGCTTGTGTCACCTAACTGATCTCAGATGTGACAGTTTTGAAGGGCAGCTGGCAGAGCTCATGGAAGTGAAGCATTTCCTTTTCTTTGATTTTTGGAGACAGGGTAAGAGGTAACATAACCCAGGCTAACCCTGAACTCTTCGATCCTCCTACCTGCACCACCAGGCCCATTTATGCAGTGCTAGGATGGAGCCCAGGGCTTTGTGACGTGTTCAGCAAGCTCTCTGAGCCCCATCTCTGTGCTCCAGAGTTTTGTAAAGATAAAAAAGGAAATCTTATTTTGATGACTCTCATCATGGTGTAAAGTTAAGAGCTTGGTCAGATGTAGTCATGGCCAGATTTCCAGGGTTCTTAAGCAAGGTGTTGAAGGTCTGGGAAGGGAGCTGCTCTGCATATCTGATCCTATGCTTGGCTTCATAGAGGAAGGTGCCACTGCGGAGGTCTTCCTCACCCCTGCTGCCCCATCTCAAGCAAGGGTCAGAAAGCAGTTTGCAGTGTTGAGTAGACAGCGTTCTGTAGGCCAGCCTGGCCTGTGCTCTCTTAAAATTCATTGCAAGTCTCTAAATACTTGTTTAAACCCACATAAAGGGTCCCAGGAGGGCTGTAGAGACAGAACTCGGCTTTCCCTGGCTGAGGGCAGCATCAGGGTTTCTCTGCCTGCCACTGGGGTCTAAGCACCTTGCGTCTACCCTCACCAAACCCGTGTCTGTCCTGTTGCAGGTCTTTCTGTGGAGCATGCGATCTTACACACTAATCCGGAAACTAGAAGGCCACCAAAGCAGTGTTGTCTCCTGTGACTTCTCTCCCGATTCCGCCTTGCTCGTTACAGCTTCGTATGACACCAGTGTGATCATGTGGGACCCCTACACCGGCGAGAGGCTGAGGTCACTTCAGTAAGGACCTAGTGGGGTTGGTTATGCACACGCCTTGGGCTCTGGGAGGAACAGCTTGGCTGGCTCACTTAGTGTTCTCTCCAAGTCATAGAAAAGCAGTGACTGTCCCACCTGTTAACTGTAGCACCGTCCAGAGTGACCCTCGTCAGCTGTCACCTCCAGGATAAATCCCCGTCCTCACAAGCTTGCTCTACTCTCTCCTCCGCTTCTGTTGTTTCAGAAGCAAATGATAGTAGTTCCGTAATTACCAGATCAGCTTCGGGTCAGCTCTCCCTGCGGCAGTTGGGTGGAGCTGACCTACCTTACACACGGAAGTGTTGGGAGCCCTGATGTCTCGAGACACCAGGAGCACTTGAGGGAGTGTTTTCCAATGTGTGGTTGCTGCACATTTCACAAGGAGCACAGGCCGGGGAATCTGATGTGCTGCCTGCAGGTGAGGATTCTGGGGAGGGAAGCCAGCATTGCAGTCCTACTGTTATTTCTTTGTAGTCACACTCAGCTCGAAGCTCCCGTGGATGACAGTGATGTCCACATGAGCTCCCTGCGGTCTGTGTGCTTCTCCCCTGAAGGCCTATATCTTGCTACAGTGGCAGACGACAGGTAAGGAGGACGCATGAGCTTATTAGAGCTGGCACTTGCAAGCAGTGGTAGGCATTCCCTTGCTGCCCCCCACCTCAGCCCACATGTACACTTCTCTCCCATGCAGGCTCCTCAGGATCTGGGCTCTGGAACTGAAGGCTCCCGTTGCCTTTGCTCCTATGACCAATGGTCTCTGCTGCACATTCTTCCCACACGGTGGAGTTATTGCCACAGGGTATGTATCTGCATTGACCCGGTGGACAGCAGTGCCTCTTATGGACACCATGAAGCAAGTGTCTAGACTAGTGATGTCATTTACAGATGTCAGTAGTCAGTGTAAATGCAAGGAGAGACCTGTGTATGGTCCATGTTACCTGCATGGCCAGTTCCACAGGGAGCTTTTACACGGGAGTCTACAGCTGAGGTCACCTTCACATCACATCTGTAGTCGGTAATGGTACTGGCTGTTACTGTGTTACTCAGAACCTCCTCACGCTAGGCTCTTGTCATCAAGGGTGTTTTTATTGTTTTTGGAAAGTCTCAAAACCCACTAGTCTTGAGTTCCTGGGTTTGGGTTTCACCCGACATTAATCTTATGAAGCAGCTGGGACCACAGGCATGGGTCACATCCTGGTTCTAAGGACACCACCACACAGCAGTCATTACCCAGAGTTTGAAGTCTCTTTCGTCCAGACGCACTTCAGCTTCTGGAGTCTCCATTTCAGGTCAACCCAGAACCACCACTGTCCACTATAATGAAAACAGCTCTCTGGGGCTGCTAAGCACTAGCCTCTGTTGTTTCAGGACGAGAGATGGCCATGTCCAGTTCTGGACGGCTCCGCGAGTCCTGTCCTCACTGAAGCACTTATGCAGGAAAGCCCTCCGACGTTTCCTGACTACGTATCAAGTCCTAGCACTGCCAATCCCCAAGAAGATGAAAGACTTCCTCACGTACAGGACTTTGTAGCAGTGCCAGCCCCCATCTCCTGCAGCAGAACCAGTACAAGGGACTGGCGAGGATGGAGCCAGGCAGACCACGCTGGACCAGTGTGGACCTTCCTCCCCATGGCATGTGCAAGTAGGTCTGAGTGATCCCACTTCCGTGGTGCCAGCCTTACCTCGCCTTCGTCCGTTGTGAGCAGCCTTTGTCAGTCTAGTTGTGTTGAAGCCAAGTGCAGTTGTGGAAGTCGTGTGGGTAATAAAAGCAAGCAGGCTCCAGAGCCTCTCTGGTGGTGGCCAAGTCCACACTCCCTTAACTGGGAAGTGCCTGCCACGTAGGGTCCCTGCAGCCTATTTCCAGGCAGCAGCTGCATGGTTTGAAGTTCCCTCTGTTCTGGTGAGAGGGACTTTGATATTTGCTTCCGTACTCAGCTGCACACAAACTGGGCTGTGCTCCTCAGCAAACACTAGCCGGCTTTTATTTTCCTTTCAACAGTGGTGTGCATGTATAGAAAAGGACAAGCGAGTATATCAGATCATACAAGGTGTTCCTCAACTGCATGACGGCCAGACGGCCACTATCAGCATCATATTTATGTGTTTTCTCAGCAGATACTAAGGTACAACTGTGTTTTCTCAATTGTCTCTAAGAACCAGGGTTCCTAAGTGGCCCAGTTGTGAGCCAAGTCTTAGCCGTGTGGAGTCAGTGTTGACATCACTGGCTTGTGCTGTCACGTGCGTTGTCTCTGCTGCTTGACCTCACGGGATTTACCCTCCAACTCCAACTGCCCAGAACAGACAGCCCCTTCCAAGCACCGTTCTTTGGCAGCGGTAGCAGCTACCTATTCAACACGCCTCACACAAAATCTGCCTTAGGAAAGTTAATATATTTTAAATTATTTTAAAAGAAACAGCATCCTACTCTTGGGCCTTTCTTAATTGATGCTTTATGGAGGCAGTGCTAACATTGCAGTGTGCACAGGATCCCCTCTGTTATTTGAAGAAGTACATTGCAAATGAGGCTTTCATTGAAGGGAGAAAAGAGAAAAAGAAAAAGGAAAAAAAAAAATCCTGTCTCTGTCCTTTTTTTTCCTATTACGAAAGAAGCAAAGACGTCTTTTAGACCAAGCCCAGGAGAGGGCACCAGTGGGTGGCTCTGCGCCGCTATGCAGCTGAGATGCCGCCTCCAGCACTGGCCACAGGGCCACAACTTCAGACTCAGCTTGGAACTTGGGGAGCAAACGCCCCATGGACAAGAAAACCGATGTCTCCCTTTGACAGCACATGCTGAAACATCTCCCCCTGAGATGCAGCACATTGCACTGGGTGCCTTCAGTCCCTCATCTAGCCCAAGGGAAGTCTGGTCCCAAGGTAACAGAAACACAGGCAGACAGGCCAGTGCGGATTAGAACACAGAACACTTTATTCTCACTGGGGAGTACTTGCTGTGAATACAGGGAAGTTTGCCCCATCCCTTCCCAACAAGGCAGGCACGCAGTCTGAAGGCCAACTGTGTTGGAATTTCTTTCCTATTTTCACAATAGAATTTGGAATCTGCTGGTAAGCAGGGTCTGTCTCACTACGCTGGCCTGCAACTGCCAACTGCCTGGCACTTCTGCCTCGGCCTCCTGAGTCCTGAGGTTAGGGGCAGAAGAGACTGATTTTGAAATTCTTTTTTTTTTTTTTTTTGGTTCTTTTTTTCGGAGCTGGGGACCGAACCCAGGGCCTTGCGCTTCCTAGGTAAGCGCTCTACCACTGAGCTAAATTCCCAACCCCTGATTTTGAAATTCTTAACAAAACATTAGATCAGAATCCTCCTGGCACCCATTCAGAGTTGGGAGACACTGAAGCACACTCAGTTTCCACATGAACACTGCAGCCAATTTTGTCATCCCAGAGAGTGACAGTGACGACTTTAAAGCAGCCCTCTCCACGGGGCGGGGTATTTTCCCCTATAGAAGACAAGCAGAATGGATTCTTCCAGATTAAAGTTGCTCTGTAGATCCCTGCTCCAAACAGCCACAGATAGCACTATCTAAATGCCTGGGGAGAAAAGTCTGTGACTGATTTTATCCACTGGCCCAGGGCAGCATGTCTTCTGTCCTCCAGTCACCGATGGGCCTGAGCAAGGGCCAAGTTTCTAGGCTTCTGCAACTCAGGCCTTGGGTTTTCTAGGCCTCTGCAACTATCAAGTCCCTGGTAACTTGAAAAGCAGCAATGAGGGAGCTCAGCTGGATCTTCTCACTGGTGCCGACAGAGAGCCTGTACCTGGGGAGAACAGCCCAAGTTGAGTATAAAGCAAACGCTAGGCCCTGCCTATCGGCGAGAATGTGGGAGCTACTGTAGCCTGCACAAAAGGCACTGGAGCTGACAGACACACCCTGGTGAGGACTCTGGTCTGTGTCCTTCAAGTTTCTTCTCCCTGGCACTCAGTTGGCCATTTGATTGAAGCTGCCGAGGGCAGATTAGAAACTCAGCACCAGGAGGTTCTGAATTGCACTCGGCATCCATCCTCCCTCTACGCACAGAAGGCAGGGTGCATGGGGTGAGGGTTAGGGACCGTGCTATAAGCTCTGCAGATGCTCCTCTGGTTGTGGCATTGCAGCAGAGAGCTGGAGGTTTATGACAGGGCAGTAAAGCAGGAACTAGCAGCTCATCTTGTTACTTTTAAATGCCTGGCCACTAAAAGCAAAATCACTCCCAATAGTGATAGGACGTGACCTACTTTGTGTACATGAGCTAGTGACAGCCTCCTGGAACTTGTGATACTAGTATTTGGTTGGAGCCCAGTGTGCTGTCCACTTAAATGACAGCTGCCAGCGTCACTGGGGAGTAGTGACAGTGTTTACTGTGCTCATGTGTGCCACAATGCCTTAGTAAGCAGAGTAGCTGGCCATCTCCTGTCTGCACGCCCAGTGTGAGGAGAGCAAGGGCTCAACTCGCGCAGAGGCCGCTCTGTGCTCATCCTCCGCACCGCTGCCCTGGGCTCTGGAGGCAGCACACAGCCTTCTCCACAGTGCACTGGGCACTACCCCAAACCAGACTGCCCCATGTGTGAATGGCACAGAAGCTGAAACTAAAGCCAAAGAATTGAAATGGGAAAACACTCACTCAATGTCTGCCATTTTGGTCAATAAATGCATCCGAACTGAAGACGGAAAGTCAACTGAGGGAAAAACAGAATCTAATGAGCAGGATCCCCCCGCACACAGGACTTTTGACAAGCATGAGCATCCCTCCGACCCACTGCATGTAGGTCACCAGACCGATGAACTGAGCCCGGTGTAGGCCCCACTGCTTTCTAGCACACACAGGCTGGGGTGCAGCTCAGGACGAGATGAGTTCCATCACACACACACACACACACACACACACACACACACAGCCCCATCCCAAGCAGCCTCAGACCCTATCCATTGGAGGTGGCAGAAAGCTCACTAACCAGGTTCACTAACCAGGTAAACTAACCAGAAGGCTCATGTTACCCAGAGGACAAACTTAAGCAACAGAGTCCACACAGGCTCACAGTCCTGGGACCTGAGAGCCTCTCCATTTGGGGGTGGCTGCTGGGAGAAAAGGCTATGTGGAGGAGCCCCTAGGGCCTCTTCCAAAGGCTGACATCCCCTTGCCTCATCCTGAATGGTCTGGGGTGATTCCCAGGTTCTGCCCATGCTGAGACTGATCGCTGAAACAAGGCAGTAAACAGGAGCAGAAAGGCAGCTTCCTGGAGGCTGCCTAGTTTACAGGAGCACACAGGTGACTTCCAAGTGTCTGGGTGCAGACCCCAGAAGCAAGGGTGTGGATACAGCCCTGTGGTAGATTACATGCTTCACATGTACAAGGCCCTGGATTCAGTCCCTGGCATGGGGAGCATGTAACAAGAATGAAAGATACAGTACTTCCTATCCAAAAAGTCCCCTTTAGGAAAAAGCCTCTATGCAGCTCCAGGTATTAAAAAGGGGCTGCAACAAAGCCATTCAGAACCGCTCAAGATTAAGGATCAGTCACCCTCTTCCTGTTTCTGCTCAAGAGCTAAGACCTTATGCTCTCTGTGGCCATCCCAAAGCTGTGCCTCCTATCCAGCCCAGTTACCTCTGTGCACAAACAAGTGAACCTCTGTCAAGATGTCGTGCAGTGCCAAGCCCTTCAGAGTCTTCAGCTCCATGATATCTAGGGAAAAGCAGCTAAGGTGAGAGGAACCATTCCAGAACATGCTGTGGGGAGGCTTCAACAGCAGACCCTGGAGGCCGACCTGGAAATAGGGGTCTTCATCCCAGTAGCTGTACACAGGTCCAATTCTAACTTGACCCGTTACCTTCAATAAGGCTTTTCTACACAGTACAGCCCTATTCCTCAGACAGCAGAGCAGACCTCTCTTTGAAGGGTCACACAGCCACCTGTAGCTTTCATTTAACTGCAGAACAAGGTCATGAGTCCATTTAACTGCCGTGAACGGAGAAGCTACATACAGCCTCACTCACTTGGGCTGGAGCCATTGAGGAGAAGGGCTCTCTGCTTGGGGATACCTGCTTCCCATCAGCTGACACCTGTCACCCGGCAGGTATAGGTGCTGGCTGTAGCCTGGGCTTCGAGCCCCCCGCACCCCAGGCCTGAACCTGGCAACAGTCACCAAAAAGGATACTTTTGTAGGCAGTGGTGAAGTCTTGATTCAGCATCCAGTCTAGAATATTGGCAATATCCGTCTTGAGTGGGTGCCCGGTGCAGGTGTAGACAGTCTCCTCTGTCACCTTCCCAAAGGCCATATTGGTACTCTGCAGGAGGAGGGGGTCCAGGGACTGTCAGCAGCTGTCCTGCCAGTGACATGACACAGGCCCAGGACAGTGGGGAGGGCTGCCCTCCACTGTGAATGCTGCCCCATGCAGTAGAGCTGCAGCGTCCTCCCATAGCTTAGAGCAGCACCGGGACTTCCCATTAGAGCGCACAGGCAGAGCTGGTGCACGACAAGGAGAATCTTAATAGGTTTCTGAATGAATGTGTGGATCAGCTGGCTGTCTTTCTTAGAAAACTATTTTGAAGCAATGGTTTGAAGAACCTGCAGTGTGACTGATCATACCTGCAGAATGTTCAAAGCCCTTCGCATGTCCCCACTGGACAGAGTGACAAGGGCCTTCATTCCATCTTCACTTATGTCCACGCTAAAAGGAAATGGGTAAGAGTTAACTGAAGCTGTCTGCAAAGAGCAAAATTTCATCAACCGTATGATCCTTGAGTGACGAAGCTTTAAAAGAAGGAAAACATCAAAACGGAGGTGACAGGACTCTCCTGAACATCTGAGTTACTGCAGTGCTTAGGGACGTGTGTCACATGAGTAGCTGGATCCAGCCAGAGCTTTACTATGGACCAAGGCTTTAAGGAGGTGGCTGCTGAAAGAGACATTTCTGGGAAGAGGCCACTGCTCGGTATCTGACGGCCCAGAGTGGATCTCAGAGCAGAGCCTTCCCTTCCAGCCAGCTGGCAGCATCTGCAAAAAGGGACTCAGCAACAGTCAGTTCCCAAGACAAAACAGAGGGAACAGCCTGCAGGAATGTAGGTGTGGAACCAAGGGTTCAGGAGACAGACTATCCAGGGCCCACAGGAGATGGCAGTAGCCAACACTCCCTCCGATTAGCCACTCTGCCCAACCTCCCTGCCACTCAAATCCCCACACCTCCCCTCTTCCTTCTTCTAAAACAAACTCACTTCTCTTCTTGTACCACATGTTCTAGCCGAGGAACCATGAGCTCAGGCGTCAGAGGGCCAAATCGGAACCTCGTGCACCGTGACTGCAAGGCAGGGATGATCTTGGACAGGTAGTTACAGATGAGGCAAAACCTGGTGTTTTCAGTGAACTTCTCAATCACTGGGAGAGAAACCAAACACTTCACATAAGAGGACCCAGGGAAGCTTAAGGATACTGAGAGTGAGAACGTGGCCTGTGGGGGTAGAGGGTATTATGGGACATGAGCAACAGTTCAGCTCAGCCCCCATCCTGTGTAGCTCTCAGTGTATATGGAGCTCACGCTGGGCTCAGACTCCAGGTGACCCACCTGCCCCCATCTCTGGAGTGCGTGGACTCGGTCCAGTGTGAGTCAGCACGCCCAACTTGCACAGCTAGGACACGCACCATCAGAGCGCACAAATGCACCTTTTTATCACCTCCACAATTCTAGCACTCTTCCTCAAGATCTGGCCCCCCGTCCAAGAGCTCCCATCCCTCTGTACAAGATGCTGTCTGAGGTTGTTGAGACCCACCTTGTCTGAGCTGACTCTGCACACTTCCCTGCAGCCCATGTCTGAAAGTCTAGGAGCATTCAGGGAGCAAGAGCCAGCAGCACGGAGAGACCAGTGTCCCCACACAGATCTGCCCACACCGAGTCACTCAGCAGAACAAGATGCTGAAGGAAGGGTGCCAACACGCTAGAACCAGAACACATCCTGCTCCCCTCTCCCAGGTCTCATTTTTCCAGGCTCCTGAAGCTGTTCTTCCCTCCCAGCAGTGTTAGCAGGAGCTGCACACAACGGGTCTTCAACAGGATGGCACCAGCCCTACTCCACAGGAAAACACAGGACTCACCCCATACCATGGTCACCCCTGCACTCAGTCTTTCCTGGTGTTAGCTTTTACCAAAGACAGAGGATCTGCCAGTGGATAAGGGATTTAAGCCTTATTTCCACTGAATGACAGAGGCCACCCATCTTGAGGGTGCTGAAGGGGACCTACCTACAGGGCAGTCTTGTCTGAATCACTGGACTAAATGGTGCCTCCTGATGGAAAGGTCACATGTACCCAGAATTCCCGGCCTCAGTTCACTCAGTTCAGATGGGGCAGCAAATCTCACCTCGTCTCAAGGCATTCTGGGCATCTTGAGTCATGGCGTCAGCTTCGTCCAGGATCACAAGCTTAAACCCTCTCCTAGGAGAACAAAGGCATGTGGAGGTGTCCTCAGCTTCCTTCCACACCAGGCTGAATCTCCATCTTCACACTCAGGCTACCCCAAGTCCATCCTTCTCAGATCCCGATGTAGGCTGATAGCTGAGGCATTCACGCTTGCCAATCACGCTTTCATCCTTTAGAAGTGACAGCTAATTCCACCCTGAGGTGTTAGCCTTCCTTACCCACCGTATCCTGTGTCAGCTGCTCGCTTGTGGGGCAGGACTGAAACCCAGGGATGTGAGTAGGCCATGCACAAACATCCCATGGCTATGCACACACCCAAGCCTATTTAGCACTGTGTGCGCATGTGTGAGAGAGAGTATGTAAGTATCACGTCACACCACAAATATGGAGGTCATAGGATGACTTGAGGGAATCAGTTCTCCCTTTTCCCATGTGGGTCCTAGGAATCGAACTCGGGGTCATCAGACTGGGTAGCAAGTGCTTTAGCCTACTGAACCGTCTCATCACCCTCTTCCTTGCCTAACTGACCACCATGTAAGTCATACTTCCTGATCACTTATCCCTGTTTAAGTTCAGACCAGCTCATCCAGCATTGGATGTGATTGTCCAGCTAAGGACCCATGTGGAGCCAAAGGCTCTTGGAATCTTCAAGCATTTCCACCTCTCCAGCCACTGAACTGGTCCCTGCTTCTGACCAAGTCGCCCCTTCTTCCCTTTCACACCAGCCAAGGGGGGCCCAAACAGTGAAGCTGTGTCCCAGCCCTGCACTAACTGCGGGGAGAGAAATTCTACAAATAATTCTCACTTGAAGATTGTCCTTGTGCTGGCAAAGCTGAGGATTGGCCCCCGGACAATATCGATCCCTCGGTCGTCGGAAGCATTCAGCTGCACAAGGAAGAGAGGATGCCGTCACAATCACACTGTGTGGCAGCCAGTGTCATCCAGCCATTCAGATCTAATGACAGCTAAGATACAGTCATCAAAAACGAATGCCCTGGACTCAGCCTCACGTGCCATCACACATCATCCTAAAAGGCACAGTCCTCCTCCTCCAAGGAGCATCCACATAAATACAGGAAATAAAACCCTGAACCAGGAAATCTGCCACCAGCCACTGATGCTAATTTAAGCCCTCACTGCCTGGAGGCTGCTGTGCTTTGAAAAAGCTGGAGAAAGAAGAGTGGCCAGCAAGGGGTTGAGCCTCAGATCTACTGCCTAAGTCAAATGCCTTCCTCTTGATTGAGGGTCTTTTGTCTTTGAGTTGGCCTTGAACTCACATAGCCTAAGTTGACCGTAAACTTCTGACCCTCCTGCCTCCAACTCCTGTGTGCTGGGATTATAGGTACACAACCTGTTTGTTATGCTGGGATCAAACCCAGGACCTTGTGCATGACTTACATCCCCAGTCCCTCAAATGCTTTTCTTTCAAATACCACGATTAGGTTTCTGTAACCTAAGGGTATTAAAGTTGTCAGCCAAGGCCCCAACAATCCACAGATGGCATGTCTCAGTGCAGTAATCTGAGAAGATCCAGATGAAGAGACATTTTTAAAGGTGTTTGTAGAGCAGTGGTTCTCAACCTGTGGGTCTTGACCCCTGGGGCTGGTGTCGATTGACACCCCCCAAACCACCCTCTCCCATCCCCAACACACACACACACACACACACACACACACAAGATCCCACTCGCCAAACCCAACCAGGTCAGGGAGTGAAAAAGGACCAAAGGTGAGTGTCCGAAGGTCTGAGCTTTTGTGGAGTGAGAGTGTCTCCTCACCTCCAAGACCATGGAGCCGAATTCTTTATCTTTGTACAGTTGCTTGGCACAGGCCAGAATGGTGGATGTCTTTCCTGTGCCTGGAGGGCCATAGAGAAGTAGGTGTGGCAAGCGGTCTTCACTGATGAACTTCTGAACTGCAGGACAGGAAGAAGCAATGACACACGTCAGTCTCTGGGTCCTGCATGCTCACCTTAGCACCTGTTTAAGCTACATCCAGACGTGCTTCAGTTCTTCAGTGACCCAGTCAGAGCAGACAGGGAGGGAATGTCCTGGAGTCAGACCACGGTTTGTCTGTCTGTCTCTCTATCTCAGGAGGGTCTAGAAAGTTGAGAGCAATGGTTCTCAACCTGTGAGTCTTGACCCTTTTAGGAGCTACATATCACACACATATCCTGCATATCAAACATTTACAATTTATAACAGTAAATAGCAGAATTCCATTTATTAAGTAGCAATGAAATAATTTTATGGTTGGGGAGTCACCACAACACAAGGAACTGCATTAAAAGGGTCACATCTTTAGGAAGGTTGAGAATCACTGGTTTAGAGGCACAGCCTCATTGGAGGAATCAGGCCACCAAACACATGCGTTTGAGGTTCATACTGACCTCCATTCCCCACCTTCACCCCTACCCCCGCTTAGCTCTCTACTTCCTGTCTACTATGGAGCAGAATGCCCCCACTGCCATGAAGTTGTGCTCACCAAGGGTCTAGAGTCAACAGAGCCAAGCACGGTGGACCAGAACCTCTGAACCCATAAGGCAAAGTCAGTCATCTCTCCTCTCTGTTGTCGTCTTGGGGATGGGGGAGTTGACAAGGTGCCTCAGCTAAGCCGGGTGCTCTTGCAGAGGACCTGGTTTTGGTTCCTAGCACCTACAGGGCAGCTCACAATAGCCTACAACTCCAGTTCCAGAGGATCCTGGGCCCTCACCTGGCCTCTGAAGAAACCAGGCACACATGGAGCACACACTTACAATAAAAACAAACCAATCGGGGTTGGGGATTTAGCTCAGTGGTAGAGCGCTTGCCTAGGAAGCGCAAGGCCCTGGGTTCGGTCCCCAGCTCCGAAAAAAAGAACCAAAAAAAAAAAAAAAAAAACCAAAACAAACAAACCAATCTTTAAAAATGTGTCCTCTTAGATATTTTGGTGCACTATGGAGAAGGAAACACACAGCCCATTCTATAAAGCACAGTCCATCCTTAAGTGTCATCCAGCAGGGACA
Organism: Rattus norvegicus; assembly: GCF_021556685.1. Taxonomy (NCBI): domain Eukaryota; kingdom Metazoa; phylum Chordata; class Mammalia; order Rodentia; family Muridae; genus Rattus; species Rattus norvegicus. The sequence goes on along the minus strand of NC_141545.1, from coordinate 46,250,204 downwards.
GCGTCTTCACGAAATGGACCCAAACCCTCCCGCCAGGACAACAACAGCAGCAGACACAGGTACTCACTGGTACTCAGGATGTCCTGGTGAGATATGAGATCGGCCAGAGTCTGTGGCCGGTACTTCTCAACCCTGAAAAAGGATTCACCATGCGTTACAGTTTATACGCCAAGAGTCATGGGTTCTGTTACATGCAAAGAAGCCCTTCACGTCCTAGCAGCAGAGGAAGAGAAACCCTTCACGTCTGAACAGAGTCAGTGGCACTCACAACCAAGAGCTGTTCAGTTACCACGAGACATCTGTCAGGCCGGTTAGCTGTAATAACTGCAGAGGGTCTTAGTGGCCTCTTTTGAGGAGAGGTCAGGAGGTTGCTGAACATCCTCCAGTGGGCAAGACAGCTCCCTGTTGCTCCACACCAACAGTGCCCCCGCCCCCAAGACAACAGCGCTGAGACTGCACAGCTTCAGTTAGGCATCGACTCATACTCAAATACCCACAAGCAAGTGAAGGGCAATACACTTGGGATTTGGCTTTCAAGCGGGAACTGAGTGCTGAACCATGCTACCGAAAAGAACAACCCTGAGTTCCAGAAGTCACACTCAAAAGACCACACCGTCTGTAACTCCACTCCTGAGAATTTAACGTGTGATCCAAGGCAATTCTTCCTCCTCAGTAGAGACCAGAAAAACTGAAAAGAAAGCATGGCTGGGCAGGCTTTGTTTAAAACACCGCTAAACTGCTGTAAGGTCTATCAGTATGCAAACTCTGGGGCCTTGGAGTGGATCCCGGGAATCCATGCCAGTAAAAGGAAAGAACTGGGTCCTGCAAGTTATCCTCACCGCCACAAAGGTGCGCTGCTACGGTCCCTTCCCCCGCAAATAAGAGGGAGAGAATGCAAGCGCTGAATTCGAACACGAGTTCGAATCCTAGCCTACCCACTCCTCCGGTCTCTGAACCATTCTAAAGAAACCCAGGATCCATCTGTTAGGGTCATCAGAGCGCAATGGCGATGCTCGAGGCACTTGAGGATGGCTGAGCTGAACTCAGGCATAAGATCACAGACAGTTCGGTTTGGAAGCGGAGGGGCGGCTTGCGGCGCAAAGGCTAGGTATCCGGCCGGGAGCGGGAGGGGGACATGCAAAGCTCCTAGGAAGAAGGGAGGGAAGCAGGATGCGGGGCCGCTCCTACCAGGGCAGGTTCCGGGCCCGGGCCGCCCGGGGCTGCTGCTGCGAAGGCGCCGCCGCCATGACTGACAGATGCTGCAGGGACCGGCCACCGAACCACTGGACTCGGAGTCCGCGCGCAAACCAACCCTCGCGAGTCTTCGCCTCCGGCTTCCGGCTTCCGGCTTCCGGCTTCCGGCCCCAGCCCCGCCTCCTCCCGGTTGCTAAGGTGCTGGTTGCTAGGTAACCGGAGTCGCGGGCCTGCAGCCAGGTTAGGGCCTGAGCCGGCAGTCTTAGGCTTTCAGGAAGACTAGAGACGCAGCACACTACAGCTAGACTTACCACAGGCCTCACCAGGACCGGATCCTGCCAGCGCAAGGGGCAAGCCGCAAAGGGGCAGCGAGTTCCGGAGCCAGAAACACTTCTGAGGCTGGGGTGTGGTCAGCGCACCCTTGGTTCCATAACCAGCAACACGCACACACAGTCACACACACAGTTACATATACAGATATACATCTACATACATTCCCATTCGCGGACACTCACACACTTACATACAAACATATACGTTTGCACTCACACATATACACATATGTATACACAAATACACAGTTGATATGCACACATACACACGCATACATATATACTCACATCATACACATGTATAATACATATCTACACACAGAACATATTCAGACATATACACATAAGTACACACAGTTACATATAGACACATACATGTATACATATAACACATTCATAAATATACACACAGACATCTCTGTTTTATACACACACACACACACACACACACACTTTCTCCTACAGTGAGAGGATCACAGACCAATTTTTTATTTATTTATTTATTTATTTATTTATTTATATGTATTTATTTTTGAGACAGGGTTTCTCTCTGTAGTTTTGGCTGCCCTGGAACTCGCTCTGTAGATCAGGCAAGCCTCAAACTCAGAGATCCACCTGCACTTCTACATCCCAAGTGCTGGGATTAAAAGAGAGCTCCACTTACCTGGCGACCAATTTTATTTTCCTCTTTTTTTTTTTTAAAGATTTATTTATTTAATATATCTGACTACAGGGGTTGGGGATTTAGCTCAGTGGTAGAGCGCTTGCCTAGCAAGCGCAAGGCCCTGGGTTTGGTCCCCAGCTCCGAAAAAAAGAAAAAAGAAAAAGAAAAAAGAAAAAAATATATCTGAGTACAGTGTAGCTGTCTTCAGACACACCAGAAGAGGGCATCACTTCCCATTAAGATGGTTATAAGCCACCATGTGGTTGCTGGGAATTGAACTCAGGACCTCTGGAAGAGCAGTCGGTGCTCTTAACCGCTGAACCATCTCTCCAGCCCTTATTTTCCTCTTTAAGTTTTACTTTGATCCAGGTTCACCTTCAATTCTAGTACTTGGGAAGCAGAGGCAGGTGGATCTCTGTGAGTTTAAGGCCTAGAGAGTGGGTTCTAGGACAACTAGAGCAATAGAGAGAGACCCTGACTTCAAATAAATCAAAAGAAAATTAATTTTAATTAATTTGTGTGTGCCATGATCCACAGTAGAGGCCAAAAAAACAATTGTCAGGAGTGGGTCTTTTTTATGTGTGGCTCCTGGGAACAGAACTTAGCAGTCAAGCATGGCCGCTTGAATGGCAAGGTCACCCTTGACTACCTATCCAGTTCATGGCCAGCCTCTTGGTGTACTTAACTACCCTTAGAGCCAAGCAGCCGCCATCTTGTGGAGTTCAGCTGTGTCCACTTACAAAAGAATTACCCCAGCAGGACGTTTTGGCCGTTTGCATCCCCTCATGGAAGACCCGTACCTGAGTATCCAGTGGCTTCCTACAATTTATCGTGTGCAGCTCTGCCGTAACTGCACATGGCTTGACTGGAGAGCAGAGCGGGTAGGGGGCACCAGAGTATTCAGACTAAGAAAGACTAGGAGAGGGGATTTAGCTCAGTGGTAGAGCGCTTGCCTAGCAAGCGCAAGGCCCTGGTTCTTCAGCTCCGGGTTAAAAAAGAAAAAAAAAAAAAAGACAAAATAAGAAAGACTAGGAGAGAGGTGTCTACCTGTGCAGCTGTGGGAAAACCCTCACCCTGCTGGTTAAATCCTTTCTGATACCATCATGGAAGGAAGGAGCGTCACTCTCCTGCAGGGATCGGGTGTTGCTCCAGGGATGCTCCCCCTGTAGGCTAACTTGAATGAATACTGGCTCCTCAGATCATTAACAAGTCACTTCCCTTACTTGGTTCAGGGACAATTTCGATGATACCTTCTCTCTAGCAAGCACCAGACCCAGTGCCACAGCGCACTCCACCAATATCTACTCAGGGATGGCTGCAAGGACTCAACACAGCGACAGAGCTAACACATTGGGGGAACGCGCCACACTCCCTCCCTGCCCACCTTTTCCTTCTTCTGTATTTTTTTCATCTCAAAGAAAACTTCGGACTAGAGAGACAGTTCAGGGGTTAAGAGCACTGGCTGCTTTTCCAGAGGTCCTGAGTTCAATTCCCAGCACCCACAAGATGGCTCACAACCATCTGTAATGGTATCTGGCGCCACCTTCTGGCATGCAGGTGTACATGCAGGCAGAACACTGTATACATAAGAAATAAATCTTTAAAAAAAGAAAGAAAACTTCAAGGGTTGGTGTGGCGGTTTCAATGAGAAAGGCCCCTATAGACTCATCAATTCCAATACCTTGTCCCCAGTTGGTGGGACTGTTTGGGAAGGATGAAGAGGCGTGGTTATCTTCCTTTTCCATTGCTACAAAGAAAAACCATGCCAAGTCAACTATCGTAAGAAAGCATGAGACATGCCCCATGCGGCATATACTGCCAAATGTCTCAATACTTTCCTATTGCGCTAGGAGACACCACGACTAAGACAACTTATAGAAGAAAAAATTTATCGGGAGCTTAGCTCTCAGAGGGCTGGTTATCAACATGGGGGCTTGTTTACAGTTTTCAGAGGGTGACCCCATGGCAGCAGGCAGAAGCTGAGAGCTTGCATTTGAGACACCAACCATGAGTGGGGGTCGGGGAGAGCAAGCTAACTGGGAATGAATGATGTGAGCTTTTGCAACCTCAAAGCCCACGTCCCACCACACACCTCCGCCAACATGGCCACACTGAAGTGGAAACTTCTGGTTTCTTTGGAAAGGTAGTTATGTTAAATGATGTTTTGCTGGGGCACACAGGTGGAAGGGTGTCTCGCTCAAGCAGGCACGTGAAAGAATGTTTTGCTGATACAGACACAGGTGAGAGGATGTTTGGATACAGCAAACACGGTGAAAGGATCCATGATTAAGAGGCATAAATTTGACCCCGCAGACACTGGGAGACGAGCACTGAACTTTGGATTGGTTTGCTCAGCCTCACTGTCCTTCGTTAACGACACACAGACACGTATGTATTGGCTCGCCCTACATAGGGGTTGTTGAGCTCAACTTATGGTAACGCTGCCATCCTGAGAAACTCGCTCGTGAGGCTCCTGAGGCAGCTTGCTGCTTCAGCCGCCTCACCTCAGGCCGGTTGGCGAGCCTTTCTGTTTCTTCAGGACTGAAATACAGCTGCTGCTGGTTTGTGCCTGGTGTCTACCTGCCTAGAGGATTGGTCTGCAGCCTCTGGGTCCTATTTGGTAACTGCTATGGGAAACACCCCAAGGAACTATGGCTGAACGGGTCCACTTCCCCCACATCCTACTAAGTTTTCTTTTACTGTCTTTGCTGGGTGGTGGGCTAAAGGAGAGGTCGAACCCTTATTTAAAGTAGGTTGCAAGAAACTGTATGCCTACACCACACCTTCTAATCCTTCCCAAAGCCTGCTCTGGCACCATGCCTGTCTGCTGCCACACTCTGTATTATGACAACCAGCCCTCTGAGAGCTAAGCTCCCAATCAATTCTTCCTTCTATAAGTTGTCTTAGTCATGGTGTCTCCTAGAGCAATAGGAAAGTAGCTAAGACAGTTGGCAGTGTATGCCGCCTGGGCATGTCTTTTGGCCCCCATGTTTAAATTCAAACTGCTAATAACCCTTTGCAAGGTACTGTCCCCTCCTTGAGCTGGCAGAGTCAGATGAGACTAGAACCAATTCTCGGGACTGGGATGTTTCTCAGTAAAGCGTTTGCTGTGCAAACTTGAGGGCCTGAGTCTGATTCCAAGAACCCACATAAAAAGGCAGGAGTGGGGCTGGAGAGATGGCTTAGCGGTGACTGCTCTTCCCAAAGTCCTGAGTTCAATTCCCAGCAACCACATGGTGGCTCACAACCTTCTGGAATGAGATCCGATGCCCTCTTCTGATGTGTCTGAAGACAGCTTCAGTGTACTCATACATAATAAATAAATCTTTAAAAAAAAAAAAGGCAGGAGTGGTGGTGTGTGCTTCTAATCCTAATGATGAAGCCAGAGACAGGACAACAGCCAGCATTAACCTAGTGGACAAGCCCCAAGGCAGTCTGAGACCCTGTCTCTAACCCAAGGTGCATAGATTCTGAGGAATGACACCAGAGTTGACCTCTGGTCTCCACACACATGTGCATGCACACGTATGTATGCACCTGCATTCAAGTGAACATCTACACACAAGCACATGCACACACACACACACACACACACACACACACACACACGGAAAGGACTCTTTTCTTATTTTATTTTATTTTTTTTTAGGACACTTAAAAAAAAAAAAGTCTTCAGACACAGCAGAAGAGGGCATCAGATCCCATTACAGATAATTGTGAGCCACCATGTGGTTGCTGGGAATTGAACTCAGGACCTCTGGAAGAGCAGTCAGTGCTCTTAACCACCGAGCCATCTCTCCAGCCTGAAAGGACACTTTCTAATAAAAGTTCAAATGCACCTGCTGTTCAGGCTTTTATGGACACGGTATCACATGTCAGCAGCCATTTGGGACCAGAACATCAGGATAACCTCTGGCTGGGTTGTCCTGTAAACCCTAAGCAGACAAAAATAATAGAATCGTATCTGTCTTTACCCTTGGACTCCCTAGCAAATGCAAACCAGGAACATTCTGGTCAGGATGAAATTACCTTTGTCCTAACCTGTAGCCACGCTCCTGTTCTGATTTAAGGAGCAGTGGCCCTCTGGTCTTGTTACTCTCCAGAAACAAGCTGGGAACAGAGGCATGGGCCACCATGCCCAGCCCTACCTCTCTTTGTTCTCACAACATCTAATGGGTGGGTCCTCAAACACCGGAGTAGGGTGCTTGGTACAAAGAATTTGTTTGGTGCAATAGTGGCACACGCCTTTAATCCCAGCCCTTGGGAGGCAGAGGTAGGTGGGTCCTTGAGTTCCAGGCCAGCTCAGTCTACACAGTGAGTTCCAGGACAGCCAGGGCTACCAGAGAAAACTTGTCCTGAAAAACAAAAAACGAACAACACCCCACCCCCCCAAAACAAAGAATTTGTTTGGATGCTGTTGTAGTTGGCTGTTGATGACATCATCTGTGTGTGCCCGGATGTGGACTGTAGCTCACTGAGGGAGGTGCTGTATTACTGACCACCACGTACCTGGTGCCTGTAACATGGTCTGACTCAAAGGGAGCACTCAACAACGGTTGAAGGGCCAAATAGATGGATGGACGATTCTAGCTGACATCTATTAGGCTGTTCCCGTGGCCGGGACAGCGTTCTGAATAGCCTGTGTTTACCGCATACATGGACCCCAATAGACTGTTTCACCCTATGAATCTCCCTGTCTATAATGGGTTTGTAGGGTGTGGTCATTTGTGATGGGGTTAGGAATCTATCTCCTCAACCGAGCCAAGAATGGTCAGTCCAGAGCGTCACTTGGAACTCAATTGGTGCAAGAAACTCAAGCTCTCACCTTGGCCTCTCGTCGCGGATACAGTAAGAAGTTGCTCTCCTGGCATTGGGGGCACAATGACATCTAACCAAGAGTCTGATCTCCATACCCCAGCTCTTTTTTTTTTTTTTTTTTCGGAGCTGGGGACCGAACCCAGGGCCTTGCGCTCGCTAGGCAAGCGTACCCCAGCTCTTAGCCAGGATACCGGTGAACTTTGGATTGGCAGCGGCGGTCACAGCAGCCACATCCCCTAGGACGTTGTTAGAAACAGTGATTGCCTTCCCCTACCCCAAACTCATCAGTTCTGAAACTCCGGGGTGGTTGCCCCACCTGTGGTGTAATAAGCCCTCCAAGGGGCCGCAGCCCACCTCAGTATGAATTCCATTTGCTTCCTTCCATTGCTGCGTCATCTTCAAGAAGAGAGTGGAGCGAAGGGGCAGAGAGCAGGTGGCCACTTCACAGTGACTTCTACGGTGAGTACTTGACGCTCGCTGTGACAAGAATGGAGACAAGGGTCTATCAGGGCTCCTGACTGCAGGGTGTGAGGATCGCGATGGTAGAGGAGGCAGCTGGTCTTCTTTTTTTTTTTTTTTTTTTTTGGTCTTTTTTTCGGAGCTGGGGACCGAACCCAGGGCCTTGCGCTTCCTAGGCAAGCGCTCTACCACTGAGCTAAATCCCCAACCCTGCTGGTCTTCTTTATAGTCAAGAGGCAGAGGGAGATGAAGGTTGGTCGGTGCAAAGCTTCCTTTCCCCTTTTTCTAGCTCTGGACCCCAGCCCATGGGATGCCGCTGCCCACCGTCATTAATATACTGTAGAAATGTCTTCACAGACAACGCCAGAGATTTGTCTCCTTCATTATTCTAATTCTGTCAAGTTGACAGCCCCCGTCATCCCTCTCACTTCCTTAGAGGCTGCTGTGGTTTGGTGCTGGCTTGAGTATGTCTCCTGGGGTTCGACCATTGGAAGCCTGATCCTCTGCTTTGCAGGGGTGAGAGGTATTGGACCCTTTAAGTAGGGGAGCTGGATAGTGGCGGTACAAACCTTTAATCCCAGCACTCAGGAAGCAGAGGTAGGCAAGACCTCTAAGTCCGAGGCCAGCCTGGGTTGCAGTGTTTCCGGGCAGCCAGGGCGACACAGGAAAACCGCTTCTTTAAAAAAACCAAACCAAACCAAACTAAACCAAAACACCCTTTTGACACCAAGTACCCCTTCCTCTTCTCTTCCCTTTCTTTCTAAATACTGTAGCACAGCTGGTTTAAGACCCATGACAATGCCCCTGCTTCAGCTTTCCAAATGCTGAGTTCAAAGGCGTGAGCCATTTCAGCCCGCTCAAGTTTTTCAGTGTAAGAATTGAGCAGAAAACTAGGAAGAATGGAGGACCCCACTGGGAGGCGGAGCAGAAACAAACTGTGCTCAAAAGAAAGGTCAAGGTGTTTGGGGATTTAGCTCAGTGGTAGAGCGCTTGCCTAGCAAGCTCAAGGCCCTGGGTTCGGTCCTCAGCTCTGGAAAAAAAGAAGAAGAAGAAGAAAAGTCAAAGTACCTCCAGTGAACCTAGTGGGGGGGTGGGAATGGGGTCACTGCTTCTGTGAAGCTAAGCCTGGATCACGTGACAGGGAGTTCCTGCTGGTCAGCCTCACTGTTATTTAGGAGGGCTTCAGATTCAGGTGCAAGCAACTGCAGAGAGAAAATAGTTTTGTTTAAGGTTATTTTGGTGGTGTGTGTGTGTGTGTGTGTGTGTGTGTGTGTGTGTGTGTGTGTGTGTGTTTGTGTGTGTGTGGTGTGTTGTGTGCACATGCAGGCTGTCTCAACCCTGTACGAACATTGGCCAGAGGTTAACAGAGGAGACTGAGGGCCCATTTCTTCCCTTCTCTTCCTCAAAGTTCAGGAAGTTGTAGAGGAAAATGTTGGAGGAGGGGCTTTGAAAATAGTGAGAGAGCCAGGTGTGGTGGCACATGCTTTAAAACCCAGTTCTTGGGAGGCAGAGGCAGGTGGATCTCTGTGAGTTCAAGGCCAGCCTGGTCTATAGAGTAAGCTCTAGGACTTCCAGGGCTACATAGGAAGGCCCTAAACACCAAACCAAAGAAACAAATGAGATGGCTCTGCAGGAATGACCCCTGAACGTGACATCTGCTCCTCTTACTCCTGAGGGCACCCTCTATGCTGGTTGGTTTCCTGTCAGCTTGACACAGGGTACAGTCATTAGAGAGGAGGGAGCCTCAGGTGAGAAAACGCCTGCATAGGATCAGGCTGTATGCAAGTCTGTAGGGTATTTTCTTAATTAGTGATCAATGGGGCCATCTCTGGACTGATGGTCCTGGGTTCTATAAGAGAGCAGGGGGTTGGGGATTTAGCTCAGTGGTAGAGCACTTGCCTAGCAAGCGCAAGGCCCTGGGTTCGGTCCCCACCTCCAAAAAAAAAAAGAAAAGAAAAGAGAGAGAAAGAGAGAGAGAGAGAGAGAGAGCAGGCTGAGCAAGCCATGGGGAGCAAGCCAGTAAGCAGCACTCCTCCATGGCCTCTGCACCAGCTCCTGCCTCCAGGTTCCTGCCCTGCTTGAGTTCCTGTTCTCACTTCCTATGGGGATGAACAGTGATATGGAAGTGTGAGCTGAATACACCCTGTTCTCCCCAACTTGTTTTTGGTCATCCTGTTTCATTATAGCAGTAGTAACCCTTACTAAAGCAACCTCACTCCTTCCCCCACCCATATAAACCCTTTCAACCCAGAAAGTTCATACAAAGTATATAACACACACACACACACACACACACACACACACACACACACACACACAGCTTTATTCTTTCAGGATTTCATACAGCTCTATAATCTATTTTGATTATATTTAACTTTACTTCTTCCATTCCCTCTTCTCATATCTTGCTCCCTAAACATGTCTTCCTCCCAATTTTATGCCTTTTTCCACCCTTTAAACCTTCTGAGTCCAACTAACCCTGCCCACCAGTGCGTGGTTGTAGAGGCAGGAACTGCTCATGGGCAACATCCCCGAAAGTTCCTTTTTGAAACTTCTAAAGATTTTATTTTTATTTTATGTAAGTGAGTGCTTTGCCTGCACGTATGTACGCGTGTGCCTGTGTCCATGGAGGTCACAGGAGGGTATCAGATGCCCGGGAACTGGGATAACAAATGGTTGTAAGTTGCCACGTGGATGCTGGGGACTGAACCTGGGTCCTCTGCCAGAGCAGCTGTTGCTCCTAACCTCAGCCACCTCTCCAGACCCGCTTATAAAACACTCAAAAGGAAAAGCTCTAGACCTAGATTCCCTTCCAAATCTGAGAGGCGAGGCAGGTCGTGGAAAATTGAAACATTTCACGCATTTATTACTGTGAAGATTGGACAATAGTTTTGGGGGAAGTTCTGAGATTTAAAGATGACTTCAGTACATAGTCTAACAAACCTTTTAAGAAAAGCCATTTTCAGGGGTTGGGGATTTAGCTCAGTGGTAGAGCGCTTGCCTAGCAAGCACAAGGCCCTGGGTTCGGTCCCCAGCTCCGGGAAAAAAAGGGGGAAAAAAAAAAAGAAAAGCCATTTTCTTCCCGAAGGGGTCACGTGATAGATAGTAAGGCCTGCTTTCCTCTGCTTTAGTCTTCCCATTTTGTTTATTTAAGGAGCATTGAGTGAAAATAGCCAATTCAGGATATCATAGTCTGGCGAATGTGTCCCTGAGCTGGCAATGACAGGCTGTCTTCAGTCTGTGCAGATTAATTAATTGTCTTCCTAATGCTAAATTCTAATTAAGTCCTTAGTTTTGATTTGCAACTTCTCATTTTCTTGTGTTGCTCAGGTGATTTGAAATTCTAATTGTGGATTTATTTATTTATTTTATTTTTTGCAAAATTAACACATAAAAGGGCATCTTCGAAAACACTTCCCAGTGCGTAATTCCAAAATGGTGGGGAGGTGATTTGGCACATCAGAAAGTCACAGAGCTTAGCTCCACACAGGCTTCTTTCCGAACGACCCATCTGCTTCAACACCAGGGAGGCCTGCCGCGGTTAAAGCTCGCTGTTCTCAGATGTAGAGAACTCCGCTGGATCGGCTTGGTAAAACCAAGGTCACGCCCGGCAGGTCTTCGGAACCAATGAGTAGCGTCAGAATGGAAACCAAGGCAGCATCAGACGCAAGAAAAGAGCACCATTGTTTCCCGTCTCCCCCCACACTCCTAAATTACCACACCAGGCCAGAGTGCTCGTGGGGCGGAAGAGACAGGCACGTCTTTCATCATCGGGTACCACAACTGACTCCTGGGGCTGGAGCCGCACTGTAGCTAACAAGCTTTCTCTTCTGTGCGGAAGAAGCTTCATTAACTGAGCTGCCACTGCTCCTTGTGTAGGAAAAGGCTCTCTGTGGTTTATTTATATGATGATGAAGGTGCTAACAATGCCACGTGGTCACGTCAACGTTTCCCTACTTTCCATTGGTCACAAGTGAGGAAAGCTCCTTGCACTGAGCGCTCTGCCTCAGAGTGTCAGTATGTCAGGCTCTCCGTCGCTCTGGCAAAATACCTGAAGAGAGCACCCTAAGTGAGCACGGGTTTCTTTTGGTTCCTGCTTTTGGAGCCTCAGTCCTCGGCCATTCAGCTCCGTTGTTTCCGGCTTGATGGGGAGGCAATCACATCCTTGCAAGGGATTGGAAAAAAGTTGGTTCCAACCTGGAAGCTTCTATTGTGATCCTAGAGGAGAAAAGTGTCCAGTCATCTTACCCAGCAGCTGTGAACCCCAACATGTACAACAGTGAGTGTCCTGGCAAACAGGCCTAAGAGAACCACAAGGGTCCTTATCACTGAAAGAGAGGGGCGGTTGAGCCAGGCAGAGAGAGGGATCACAGACGTAGAGTTCAGAACGATGGATCAAGTCTTTGAAGACAGGCTGTTATTTTGTAGCCCAGGCTGGCCTGGAATTCTTAAACCGTCTTGGCTCCTGAGCACCAAATTTATACATGCCTGAGCCACCACACTAGAGTGAAAGGTTGTAATAGTTTACTCCATTTTAAATCTTTTATTAAAAGGAAAGGCGGGGGAGGGGGAAGCCATTACCTCTCTGCCTTTTGTCTAAAATCAAGTAGGGAAAAGAAAAGCCTACTGTGAAGGTTTGTATTTGCTCGGCCCAGGGAGTGGCACTATTAGAAGGTGTGGCTTTGTTGGAGTGGGTGTGGCCTTGTTGGGGGAGGCATGTCACTGTGAGATTTAAGACCCTCCTCCTAGCTGCCTGGAAGTCAGTCTTCTCTAGCAGCCTTTAGATGAAGATGTAGAACTCTCAGCTCCTCCTGCACCATGCCTGCCTAGATGCTGCCATGTTCCCACCTTGTTGACAATGAACTGAACCTCTGAACCTGTAAACCAACTCCAATTAAATGTTCTTATAAGAGTTGCTTTGGTCATGGTGTCTGTTCCGTTCACAGCAGTAAACCTCTAAGGCATCCACATTCCCCATTGTCCTGATCTCAAAATACAATGCGTTTGACATTTGAGAGAAAGCCTAGCCTGCCGCCCATTCCACCGGTGCAGCTGAGCACAAAAGATGGAGTTCTTTGATGCATCTCCCTGGATGGCTTTTCCCTCCCCTTTCTTCAAAGAGAACGAAAGCCCCAAACTTGTAGGCCATTGAAGAGCCTGTGTTCAGGCAGGCGGTGGTGGTGCACACCTTTAACCCCAGCACTTAGGAGGCAGAGGCAGGCCAATCTCTGCAAGTTTGAGGTTAGCCTGGTCTACAGAGTGAGTTCCAGAGAAGCCAGGACTCTGCAGAGAAACCCTGTCTCCAAAGAGCCTGTGCTCAGCTGGGAGATGCTCTGGAGGTAACGTGCTCGCTGTGCAAGCGTGCAAGCGTGCAAGCGTGCAAGCGTGAGGGCTGGAACCAGGTGTGGTGGTGTGAGCCTTTGCAGTCCTGGCACTGTGGAAGCAGGGACAGGAGGATTCCTGGGTGTCGCAGGGCAGCCAGGTTGGAGAATCCATGACCTCCAGGTTCAGTGAGTAGACCCTGTCTCAAAAATACATTGTAGAGTGATAAAGGAAGACCCTTGATGTTAGTTTGTGACTTCTGCCTGTGGGGGCATCACTCCCACATGTGCACTCCCCCAACACACCTGTTCCAGACTGTGGCCATGGTAAGGTGCTTTCTGGTGCTCAGCCCATGGCCGAGGTCAGCTGTGCCCTGGCAGCCCTCTCCTGAGAGGGCATCTGTGTGTATGCATGTGTGTTTATGCATGTTCTCATGTGAATGTGTACATATGTGCATGTGGCTTTCTCTGTCTCTGTCTCTGTCTGTCTCTGTCTCTGTCTCTCTCTCTGCGTGCGTGTGCGTGTGTGTGTGTGTGTGTGTGTGTGTGTGTGTGTGTGTGTTTGAAGGCTAGAAATCAATGTTGCTGCTTTCTTCTCAGTCACTCTCCGCTGGACCTGAAGCTCACTGATTACACTACACTAGCTGGTGAGTGATTCCCCCTTGACCACCAGGCTCCCACTGCTGGGACAATCTCCACCTGGCGCCTACTTCCACAACAAACCTATTCAGACTGGTGCTAGGTCCTGGCCTATTAGTTAACTGGGCTCAGCCTTAGGTCAGGTTTCTCTAATATGGAGTCTGAACCCAAGATCTGATCTCTCACTTGTAGAAGACATAGGCATTAAATGAAAATCGCAGTGCCAGGAGTTGGCTCTGGTGTCCCCGAGAACCCCCTGCATTCCAACCATACATAGTGTGGCCATTGCTCTTGGTTGCCCACCAAAACTAGATGGAAGGAGTCTATTTCTGACGTCATCATACACGTTGGGGGCAGGACACACAGACATGGAGCTGGACCTGAATTGGAAGCTTCCTCTCTGCCGGCTAGCTTTTATAGGGTTAATACATGCGGTGCAGGTCTGTCAGGAAGAGAAGCCATCAACAGGGCAAATCCTCCACAGTGCTGGTATAATAGTGATGTAGGTAGTAGGTAGACAACTGCTTTCTGACTGACCTTAAGGCCTGCTCCTCATGAGGGAATTCATACCCGATACTCTGACCCTGTTCCAAAGCCCGTGGCTGGGAAGGTAATAACCCCCAGGACAGAATCCATCACTTTTGTTTTGCCAACTGAACATGCGGTAAAAACTGACTTCTAAATCTTGATGTTTACAGAGAGAGTGATGCCACCTTGGTCAGAGAAACGTTAATTTGCAGTGGGCAGCAGGTCATGCGTGCAGAGACTCACTGTTGGTCAATATCCTGAGAGCAAGTCACTGTCGAGTCCTCAGCCCCAAATGTGACATCTGCGTTCCTTCCAAGGCTGAGGGAACATCAGTTAAAGAGGGGTTAGGAAGAACATAAGAGTCAGGAGATAGAAAGGGATTCAGGATATAATAATACAGCCTTTGTGGGCCGGAGCCCATAGCAGCTATGGTTACCTCCTCAAGACCTGTAAAAGACTGGATCCCCTCCTCAACCTGAGACGCTATTGACAGCTAACTGTTGCTGGGGAACAAAGATATTTTCTAAAACAATGTAGCAACTGGTAAATTGCCCTCACTCCAGTAAATCCCCCTACTGCCTTGCTCAAGCAAACAGCCCTAATCAAATTGAATAGGTCAGACACCTAAAGATATGGGAGTAGGAGGGAAACCTATTGAGAGAAGAAAGGGTTTAGTGAGAGGGAAATTAATTAAGATAAGACATTCATGGATGGGTGACTTTGATCAAATATATGCATGTCTAAAAGAGTCAAGGAATGAATAAACCAAAACAAAACAAAACCTTTGGGCTCCTGGAGAGGTGGCCTGGCAGTTAAGAGCACCGGCTGCTCTTCCAAAGAACCCAAGTCCAATGTCCGGCACCCACCTGGCAGCTCACCACGCTCTGTAATCGGTTCTAGGGGATCTCACGCCCTCTTGTGGTGTCCCTGAGCACTGCACAGTGCACGTGGTGCAAATGGACAGAAAGGTGGGAGGGGCTTGTGCTGCTGATAAGACCTGATAGGAACTTTGAAGGAGGTCTCTTCACTGTGTGTCTTTGGGGGCTTGGAGGGGGCTCTTCCGTCTTGAGTGCTGTAGCTGAAAACACACGGCAAACCAGCATAAATCACTGGGCCAGAGGACCCACTCTCACGAGCCCAGATGATCCCCGTGTGGACACCGTGATAGACTTGCGGGAGAAATGAAGACATAGAAACAAAAGGCCCCAACAGGAGAATTCTAGAAAAACAGTTTTCCTCGATGTCAGAGAAACCCACAATATTAAAGAGAGGAACATTTTGTTGGCTTTTTTTTTTTTTTTTTTTTTGGTTCTTTTTTTCGGAGCTGGGGACCGAACCCAGGGCCTTGCGCTTCCTAGGTAAGCGCTCTACCACTGAGCTAAATCCCCAGCCCCATTTTGTTGGCGCTTATCAAAGCTATTTTTAAAGTCATTTATATTTGGGGGTTCATGCAACTGTGAGATATTTGGTGATATCTCCCGGGCTACTCTTCCGAGCTTCTCTTCCATCTCAAAAATCGAAGATGAAAAAGTTAAGAGAGACAGAAGGAGACAGCCTGGGAAGACAGGGAAGGCATCTAGGAAGTGAAGAGAGGCCGGAGATTTATCTCAGTCAGAAGTGTTTGTTTAGCGTTTCTAGAGGCCCCAGTACTGCATAAACTACCCAGGGTGGCACATGCCTGTCATCCCAGCCCTTCAGAAGTGGAGGCAGGAGGATCAGCAGTTCAAGGTCACTCTTGGCTGCACAGCTTGTTTTAGGAGTCAGTGTTGGTTGTGTGTATCTCCAGGCAGATGGCCCCTCTGCCTCCTCATCTCCCATTCTCCAATCGGCGAGCCCGAGACACTTTGGAAAACCTTGAGAGCAGCTCACCGCCAATCAAGCAGGGTACAGAGTGTTGCTTTTCTGGTGTCCCGGAATTTCCGCTAAACCTCAAAGCTGATGGGAGAGGGTGAGATCCCTCCTCTTGGGAAGAGGTGGCCAGACTCTCTCGACCATCTGTAAGGATCAACCTCCAGCCTACACTTGATAAGGTCAAGATCTTATCTAGAAGTTTCTCCGACAGGCCTATCCTGTTCCCCTGGAGCCAGGGGACTATCTCAAAGCATGCTTGGTTTTGAGCCATTGTGAAAAGGCTCGCCCAAGAGGACAGCCTTCTCCCAGAGGACTCTGGGAGCTGTTGAGGTGCTTCCAAGGGCAAGAATGGAAACAGGCATGTGAGAGGTCATCACTGTGCCTTAGTCCTGATGGGTGCCCAGATCTCTAGGTCTCTAAAGATTCATTGTGTGCCTTTTGGATCAGTAGTTGGGCGGCTGGATACACAATGAGGCATTCTGGGTCTGTCAGTTCTCAGTGAGGATGGTCCTGCAGGTGGTGGGGTTGCGTGGGGGGAAGGGGAGATCCACCCTCCCCTAGAGCTCACTGCAAACTCCTGAACCGTCTTGGGGTTACACCTCAGCAGTGGGAGGGTAAAGGGGGCAGGGTCATAAGTTCCAAGTTATCATCTGCTATATAGCAAGTTCAAGGTTATCGGTTACTAGAGACCCTGGGGAGGGAGGGAGAGAGAGGGGGACAGGGAGGGAGGGAGACAGGGGAGAGGGAGAGAGAGAGGGAAGGAGAAGGAGGGAGGGAGGAAGAGGGAGGAAAGGAAGGAATGAGAGAGGGTAGGAGGGAGAGAGAGGGACAGGGAGGGAAGGGAGGAAAGAGAGGGAGAGTAAGGGAGAGGGAGGAAGGGAGAGGGAGGGAGAAAGGGAAGGAGAGAGGAAGGGAAGGAGAGAGGGGAGAAGGAGGGAGACAGGGGGAAAGGGAAGGAGAAAGGGGAGAGGGAGGGGGAGGGAGGGGAAGAGGATAGAGGGAGGGAGAGAGGGAGAGAGGCACAGATGGAGAGGGAGGGAGGGAAAGAAGGAGGGAGAGAGGAAGGGAGGGAGGAAGAGAGAAGAAGGGAGAGAGACACATACAGAGAGAGACAGATCGAGATCTTTGCTGAATCTACTTCCTTCCCTCTGGTTGTTAGAACTGGCTGAGCAGACCAAGGTATGGTTAGAAAGGGTCCAGGAGGACTAGAGAGACATCGTGGGCTGTGGGGTCAGGGATGATCCCTAAAGCAACCATAAGGGACACCTGTGAACACACGACATCAGCCCCTCAGCCTGGACATCACAATGCACATGGGACCGTGTGCCTGAAAGCAGGTGTCTGTCTTGTCTGCCATGTTGCTGTTAGATTCCTCTCAGCTGTCTGCTTCACATTAAAAGCCCCATGTGCTGTGTCTAGTGGCAGAGTCACATGGTATGTGATTGCCAGAAAGGTTCTGAAAGAGTTCTATTACTTTAGGGCCTATAATATGGCTCAGGGATAAAGGTGCTTGCTGCTGAGCCTGAGGACCTGAGTTCGATCCCCGGGACCCATATGGTGGCAGGAGAGGTTTGACTCCTACAAGATGTCAACTCTGTCTTATACATGCACACACACACACACACACACACACACACACACACACACAGCCCATATGTGCACACATGTGCATACATACAATACATGTAATACAGAGTACTAAAAATGTAAAAGAGTATTTCTCCTATAGAAAGGTGTTGTCCAGAACGTGGACTGTTTCCAAACAGGACAAAGATGCACTTGCTGCTACCCTGCTAACCGATGACTCCTGGTCCTTTCCACCACCTCAGCTTCAGCAGAGGTATCTTCGATGACAACCAGAGAAGCCATTTTGGACCAGTAGCACACCTACCTCTCCCCATCACTACTGACTGCTGCTAAACTCTCTTAGAGATCTGTGGAAGACACCAGGACTAGGGTAGCCACATTTCAGGATCCTGAAGACAGAGGAATTACAAGGGGGCCGAGCTGATATGGGTGCGCTGAGGGGTGGTATGGGGCAGGGACAGCAGAAGAACCTTTGTTCATCTCCTCTGTCTGTGGAGACGGAACAAGAGACTTTGAGGAGGCTGATTGCCGAGGAAAAGATAGGAAATGAATCTGAGAATGGTATTTTCTACCTTGGGATAACTGGGGAATTTGAATGTACCACAGGGGCATGGGAAGGGCTGAGAAGCCGTATAGAAAGTTCCAGAAGAACAAGACAGTTTTCAAAAGTTTTGCCACGCTTTGGGGGTTAGGGAGTAAGGAAGATGGTGTTGCATTGAAACTGAAACCCACCCTTCATTCAGCTCAGCCAACTAATGGAGCTGTGATCACACCCCATTCCTCTTTTCAGAGCTGGACAGCATCCTTTTGAGAGTCTATCTGTGCCTCATACCATACAGTGTTTGGCATGCAACAAAAAGTCAGCAAGGCTCACCAAGAGATAAGACTAGATCACTGAAAACAAAGGGAAGATAACCGATAGAAAAAGCCTCGTAGGTGGATGGATGCCGTAGTCAGAGAAGCCTTGAAGGTAGCCGATATTAATTGCATTCAAGGGAAACACAGAAAAGTGGAGGGAGGGAGACAAACTCGACTGTGTAGACCTTATAGTGCTTAAAATTGGTTGCCTGGCTTCATTTCGGATAGAGCATATTGTGTGTGTGGGGATGGGGTGGGGGGGATTGAATCCAGGGCTGGTGCACACTAGGTAAAGTGCTATGCCACGGAACCACGCACACACAGACCAACAGGAATGGGGAATGGACAGGTTCAACTCTATGTGAATTTTAAAGCCTGTGGCTCAAAGTCTTAATCAATTTGCTCCAACTTGACTGCTGGGGTCTCTTCTGCTCACTCTACAGGTGGCTTTCCCTGGGAATGAAAAACTTCAGCCTGTGTTTGTTCTGAGTCTCAGTCTGCTCTTAGCAATGAGTGCCAGAGACACTCTCTCCCTCTCCCTCTCCCTCTCCCTCTCCCTCTCCCTCTCCCTCTCCCTCTCCCTCTCCCTCTCCCTCTCCCTCTCCCTCTCCCTCTCCCTCTCCCTCTCCCTCTCCCTCTCCCCCTCCCTTCCCCCTCCCTCTCTGTTTTTCTTCCTTTCCCCCTCCCTACTCCTCCTCTTCTGGGTTTTGAGACTGGGGCTTCTCTGTGTACCTCTGGCCATCCTGAAACTGTAGACCAGGCTGGCCTTGAACTCAGAAATCTGACCGCCTGTGCCTCCTGAGTCCTGGAATCAAAGGTGTGTGCCACCTTTGCCCACCCCCACCCCACTTCCAGGAGGGATTCTTACTATGTTGCCAGACTGACCTCAAACTTCTCTGCTCAAGCAATCCTCCTGCCTCAGCCTTCCATGCGGCTGGGACTTCAGGTACATGCCACATCAGGGTACTCATTATTGTAACACTGCTTGTGGACAGCTCCTTAGGGATATCGATCTGTCAATCAGCCATGGGATGCCTCCGTGAGACGGCATTTGACATCACTCAATATCAAGAGAAAAGTCAGAGAGGAGAATTAGGGTGATGTGTGCTCTGGGCAGAGTTCATACAGAGAACACAGATTTAATCGGGAGTTGGCATCGCTCCCTGGAACGAGCCAGACGGTAAATATTTTAGCTTCCACGAACCATGCCCTGCTTTTCATCGGGGCAAAAGTAGCCAGGCATCATTCGCAAGTGGGCGATAGTTGTTATGTTGCAGCCTCTGCAGCTACCCATGTGTTTCCTGATAGATGTCACCCTCTCAATAAAGCTCTCTGGGGGTAAGTCATCTCAGTTCCTGTCTATCTAAACTACCATATTTTTGAGACGGGGTGATCTTATGTGGCTCTGGCTAGCCTGGAACTCGCTATACCGATAGACCAGCAGCAGGCTGGACTCGAACTCCTAAAGATCCACCTGCCTCTGCCTCCCTAGTGCTAGGATTAAAGGCGTGAGCCATCCCATTCGGCTAAGAAGAAAGCCTGTGTCTTTTATTAATTTATAGAAATGGCTCAGTGAGTACGGACAGCTCAGTTCAATTCCTGGAGCCCAGGGTGGAAGGAGAGAATTGTCTTCACTAACTGGGCGCTAACTTCGCCCACACGCTGTGCTGCACGTGAATCCCCCACCCCATTAATTAATAAAAAGCGTATCTATATCAGAGGCACTCGGTACAACTTTATTAACTACATAGTGAAATTTTAAAATTTCATATATGATTCCCCTTTCTTGTCACAAAGTATCCTCCCCAATCCTCAACTTCTTTAAAATGTACTGGCCGTTCTTTACTCTGGTACCGTAGGTGACTGACAAAGGTCAGGGTCGGTAGTTGAAGTTAGATTCCACAAGCCCTTGTGGGAGCAAGGCAAAGCCTCTGTCATCCTGCGAATGGACCTCAGCTAGATCAGGCCCAAGTAGTTGTCGTCCCCACCCGTCCCAATTCTGGGAAAGCCATCAAGGTTGGTTTCCCGCACCCTCCAGCCCACCAAAGCCACAAGAAGCCACCCGCAAAGCCAGGAACGGTGCACAGAGTACAGCGAGGCGAGCGCGCACCTGCTCCCGGGTCCCCGCGCACCTGCTGAGTCGCGCTCGGGCCTCGTCTCGCGAGATCCGGGCTGGCGTAGTGGCCCCCACCCCCACCCAGGCCACCGAGTACCTCTCCCCGCCCCCGGGCCGGGCCTCCCCGCTACCTCCGGGACCAGACCGGCCCCCCTCCCAGCCCCCACAGCATCGTAGCGGCTGCGCTCCGCACGCAAGCCCCTCAGCCCCAAGGGACCCCCGCCTCCCCGGCTGGAGGGTGGCCCGGCGGGCAGGTGCACGAGCCGCCTGCCGCCAGCGGGTCCCAGGCGCGCCCAGGGTGGGGGAGACCCGGGCACCGGCTGCGCGCACGGCGCCTCTCCGCGCTGCATCCCTCGCTCCGCTTCCCACCCCGCCCTGTGATTGACAGGCAAGATGTCGGTGTGGAGCGAGGCAGGAGCAATTGCAGCAGCCGTCCCCCCTGGAGCCCGGTGGCGGCAACAGCAGCAGCAGCAGCAGCAGCAGCAGCAGCAGCATTGTCGCGGGGAGCAGACCGCAGCCAGCCGCAGTGGGCACCGCAGCCGCGCCAGCCTTGCGCACAGCATCCCGAGAGCGCGCTGAGCGCGGGGACCCGCGGACCATGCCGTGTCACCGCGACCGGGAGGGGGGCAGGCGCGCTCCTTTTTGACATAAAAGCCAGCCGACCAAATAGATTTATATACATATAATTCCGCCCTTCACGGAGCCGGTGTGCGAAGCGTGAGCTCTATTTCCCTCTTCCTCCTCCTTCCACTTCTCCTCCTCCCCTTCCTCCTCCTCGCCCTCCTCCTCTTTCTCCTCCCCCTCTCTAAGTGTACAGACTGCACCCTACCACCTGGTTGGCTTCTGACAAACGGGCATCTCTCCCTTTTTAGGGACCAGGGACACAGAGAAAGAGAGAGGAGAGAGACAAGGGACATTCTAATGCAGACTGCCTGATACTCTACCCCCGCCCCAAATAATAATAAATTTTGGCTCTTGTCCCCTCCTCCAACCCCCACCCCCTCAAGCTTGTGTGAGATGTTGGGTTTCTTCAGGAGACACTGCTGAGAAGTCGCAGAGGTTGGGGAGGCGTAGGGGGGGTGGACTCCCTCTACCTCCACTCCTTCCCTCCCCCTTTTTTCTTTCTGGGAGGAGGTGGAGGAGGAGGAGGGGAAGGGGGGTTGCAGAGCAAGCTATGGATGAGGAGAACATGACGAAAAGCGAAGACCAGCAACCTCTGAGTTTGCAAAAAGCCTTGCAGCAGTGCGAGCTGGTTCAAAACATGATCGACCTGAGCATCTCCAATCTAGAAGGGCTTAGGACGAAGTGTGCAGCTTCCAACGACCTCACGCAGAAGGAGATCAGGACCCTGGAGGTAGGTGTTGCCTGCGGTGGGGGGTGGGGGCAAGCCTTCCATCCCTTCCCCTTTTCCAGTCTGTCCCCTTCCCTTTGGGGTTCTGTGTGCTGACGGAGGGCCCGGGGAGGGGAGAGGGTAACGCAGGTGGGCACGAATGATGCGCTATGATTTATCACCTGGCAAAGCCAGCGCCGATGTCTCTTCGCTTCCCAGTGTGGCTGCTGTCTGTGCTCGGCCGGGTGGTGGTGGGTAGCAGTAATAATTGGTGTGCCGTATTGTTGCCATGATTATTCTTTTCTTGTGGGAGGAGGGAGTTATTGTTATTGTTGTTATTATATATTCTCTCTCTCTCTCTCCTCTCTCTCTCTCTCTCTCTCTCTCTCTCTCTCTCTCTCTCTCTCTCTCTCTCTCTCTCTCTCTGGGATTTGTTTATATGCCACGGGGGCTTGAGCGCTGGGTGCTATGTTAAGGAGCTGCAGGAAACCCACGTGACCTTGTGTGTTCTGCAGGTGGTCAAAGGTGGTTTTGACTGGTTAGATGGGGCTGCCAGAATGGATTCAACCTTTTGCTCTGTGTCTCATCCCCCACCTCACCTCCCCCAACCTACGCTTAGAAAAAATCCCCAAGGAAGTACCTATTTCTAAAACAATCATTTGATGTAAAGGGGGGGGGTTCTCTTTGCAGGCCCAAAATGTGTAAAAAGAAACAATGTTACAGTTGCCTGGAGTGGTTCTTGCACTAGGTGGCGTGGGGAAAATGCTCTTGGGCTGTCTTGGTGAGACTTGGCGGATAGGGGTCCAGGAGAAGGAGTTACATTTGGCTCCTTGTAGCATCCTCTCTCTCTCTCAGACAGAACTTGAGGGGAGTCGGGAGCAGTTCACTGAGAGACTGTGATAGGGATGCTACAAAGTTACCACAAAGAAATGGAAGGAGCTATTTTCCTTCAAAGGCCATCTTTTTTGCCCCCAGAGGATGCTTTCAGGGTTTTGTGAACGGCCTGATGTACTGAAATCCTCCCGCACCTACCTCGTTCAAAATGTCAGACCGATTCAGCCCCTTCACCTTCCTTCCCTCGAAGGTCCAGCTGTCCACATTGCTTGATTTAATTTGGGAATTCCCACTAGCTGGCCTTTGCCAGAAAGTGGTGACTGTGGAGCTCAGAGCAAAGGAGGGTTCCCATTGGCATGGCCGTGCATCATGGAGCTGGATGGTTCAGTTGGCCTCTGGCTTGACTTGTGAGTTCCTGAGCCTGAAGTCTTTCTTCAGTCTTGGCTGACCAGGTCATCTGCATGAACACACCTCTTGGATGTATTCATTTGTCAGGCCTTTTTTTTCTCCTCGATGATTTTAAGTTTGGCCCTCCTGGTGTCTGTATGCAGGAGACTATGGTTTGGAAAGAGGAGTTTGTGTGCGTGGATATTTAAATACGGTGCTTACTGCCCTTGGATATATGTCTGTGCTCACCTGTCAAGTGGGAACATGAACCCCAGGGATGAAATAAGATAAATGTTAAAGTGGGATGTGCGTTGGGAGGCCTAGGCATTGCCTTTCTTAGGGGGTGGGGGAGAGAGAGAGAGAGAGAGAGAGAGAGAGAGAGAGAGAGAGAGGAGTAGGAGTGTTTGACTAGCGGTTGCTGCTGGAAGAAAAGGGTTGGCTAAGGTTTGCTGCTGGAAGTTTCGGGCTGTGGTTAGCCCAGCCCCTATCTCTGCTGCACAGGACCCAGAACAGACTCGGTTCAGAACTATACTTGGGAAAGTTTACACAGATAACCCCTGAGAGCCACCACTCCCACCATGTCTCTTCTACACCCTGTCACCAAAAACTAGGCTGACTTTTACAGACTAAGTTGCCCAGAGTTTCCTTCTGTTTCTTTCTGTGGTGTCCCATCCTCTGTTCACTGACTCCCTGGAGAGCAGTGATTGACACAGCCCGGGGCACTCTGTGGCTGGGGATGGAGCTCAGTGGTAGAGCACATTTGAAATGTGCACGAGGACCTGGGTTCAATTCCAGCACTGTGCAAATACACAAACAAGCAATGGGCAGCTGGTTCTAATTTATCTATGCAAGGTGTCTTTTTTTTTTAAAGATTTATTTATTTCATGTATGTGAGTACACTGTCGTTGTCCTCAGACACACCAGAAGAGGGCATCAAATCCCATCACAGATGGTTGTGAGCCACCATGTGGTTGCTGGGAGTTGAACTCACAACCTCTGGAAGAGCAGTCAGTGCTCTTAACCACTGAGCCATCTCTCCAGCCCATGCAAGGTGTCTTATATTTGAAATTAGGGGGAGCAAAATGGCTGGTGTGCTGGTCAGGAAGTTGGAATCATAGGTTTCTTAGCTAGGGTTACTATTGCTGCAATTGAGACACCATGACCAAAGCAAGTTGGTTGGGGGAGGAAAGGGTTAATTCGGCTCACACATTCGTATCACAGTTCATCATTGAAGGAGGTCAGGACAGGACCTCAAGCAGGGCAGGAACCTGGAGGCAGGAGCTGATGCAGAGGCCATGGAAGGGTGCTGCTTGCTGACTTGCTCCTCATGGCTTGCCCAGCCTGCTTTCTTCTTCTTCTTCTTCTTCTTCTTCTTCTTCTTCTTCTTCTTCTTCTTCTTCTTCTTCTTCTTCTTCTTCTTCTTCTTCTTTTTCTTCTTCTTCCTCTTCCTCCTCTTCCTCTTCTTTTTCTTCTTCTTCCTCTTCCTCTTCCTCCTCTTCTTCCTCTTCCTCTTCCTCCTCTTCCTCTTCTTCTTTTTCTTCTTCTTCCTCTTCCTCTTCCTCCTCTTCCTCCTCCTCCTCTTCTTCCTCTTCCTCTTCCTCCTCTTCCTCCTCTTCCTCCTCCTCCTCCTCCTCCTCCTCCTCTTCTTCTTCTTCTTCTTCTTCTTCTTCTTCTTCAGAATTGTTTATTCATTTTTATGTGTATGAATACACTGCCATTTTCTTCAGACACACTAGAAGAGGCTATTGGAACTCATTACAGACGGTTTTGAGCCACCATGTTGTTTGGAAATTGAACTCAGGACCTCTGGAAGAGCAGTCAATGTTTTTCACCGCTGATCCATCTCTCCAGCCCCTCAGTCTGCTTTCTTATAGAACCCAGGATTATCAGCCCGGGGATGGCTCCACCTACAATGGGTTGAGACCTCCCCGACTCCCTACCCTCATTGATCACTAATTAAGAAAATGCCTCAGGAAAAAAAATGCCTCCCAGCTGGATCTCATGTAGGCATCTGCTCAGTTGAGGTCCTTCCTCTCAGATAACTCTAGCTTGTGTCAGGTTGATAGAAGACTAGCCAGCACAACAGGAAGCACATCTTTTTCTAGATCTCATAGTCTGAGGGTACCACAGGACTCACCAACCATTTGATCCACAATGTCCAGTAACCCTTCTGGAGCATTCATACCAGTTTCGACTGCCTAGTTCCCTAGGACCAGGGCGTAGGAGAGGAGCCCTGGGGAAGGCATGGTCCAGCCAGACTTCATGTTTGCAGTCACCAAGTTTTCGACCCTAACAGCTATCAAATCTGATAAGCCTGAAGCCTCCTGGTGGTGCTGGCTAAAAGGTGGGTTCCCAGCTTCTGATGGCTACGTTCTAATTTAGCTGAACTTGGAGAGATAGTCCAGGATTCTGCATTTAGTAAGCAGATGGTGGGCTTCTGTGTGCAATGTTTCTTTGGTGGTGCTGGGAATTGAACCCGGGACCTCGTGAATGCTAGATAAGGGTTCTGTCATTGGCTACATCTGCAAGTCCCAGACCTTGTGGTTTCTGATTAGGGATACTGTAATGAATCGAAGTTCGGTGGGGCAGTGCACACCTGTAATCTTAGCCCTTGGTATGGTGGGATGGGGAGGAGGGAGCATCCAAGGCCAACTTGGGCCACATAGAGACGCTGTGCCTCAAATTAAAGAGGAAAAGAGGGATGGATTGTAGCTCAGTTGGGGAGGTCTTGCCTAAAATATCATGTTTAGCCCTCAACTCTGAAAACGACAAAAGCAAAACCTACCAGCAGCAACGACAAAAATAAAATGTCAACCATAGAACTCCAAATCCATTAGGACATAAATGTTGTGTCCCAGCTGTTTCTTTATGTTTTAAACTTATCTTGAATTTTATTGTCGTGCATGTGGATACATGTACACATTCTCCTTTGTGTCCAGGAATTGAACCCAGGTCACCAGGTTTTCAAGACAAGTGTTCTTACTCACGGAGTTGTCTTGCTAGGCAGTACGTATATTTAGATGGTTTATTCGGCTTGTGGCTCTGGTCCAGGGTTGATGGGCTGCATCAGATGACTGCCATCTTTTGAGCAGAATCCCAAGGTGGCTCAAGGCATCACAGGTTGAGAGACAAGTTCCCTGTTGTTTCTGCTGTTTAACGGTGATCACTCCCTGCTCACAAACACCAAAAACTTGGTCTTCACAAAGCCTGCTTCTTGGGTAGGGAGGGAAAGGCTGATGTCACAGCCAAATAACAGTGAAGGCCAAACATTCGATCCTTTGGGAGATGGCAAAGGAAGTTCTGATGGCTTTTCTGCAGTGGTCACAAGATGGCTTTCACAGCTCCAGCTGTCACATCTGCATCAAGAAAAGACTGTGGAGCCCTCCGTGAGTGTGGAGAGATGGTGGTTTGTATTTTTGGCTTTAGGAAACAAAGGCTTTCCATGGTAGCCCCTCCCCCACTTTTCTGCTATCATTCTTTGACTCACAGTAGAGTCAAACGTTCTAGCTGCAAGGGAGGCTGGACAGAGAGAAGCAGGAAAGACATCATTTTCCTTGCTTTTGATGAGATCTGTGCTGAAGCCTATTAATTCAAGGTTATGCTTTCACGGGAGAAGGTACCACTGGATGTTGGGTGGGCCACTAGCAACACCAGCCCTTCCTTCCTTTCTTTCTCTCTTTCTTTCTTTCTTTCTTTCTTTCTTTCTTTTCTTTTCTTTTCTTTTTTTTTTTTTTTTTTTTTGGTAGATATTTTGATGAAGAAGTCAGCGGGCTTTGTGGTTTGAGGCAAGTTGGCTTCCTATCTCTTCTACTTTATCTTGGATACAAATGTAAACATTTTAACCCAAACTCAGCTTTGTAAGACAATTCCTGCCTCAGTGGGTGGTTGTGAGGGATCGCCTAGGGTGACCCTTTTAAAGATACTAACTTGAACAAAGGTATCAGCAGGGACTAAGCAGACAATAGCCTCTGGCAGATGATACTAGTTCCTTTAGTTCCTTCGCTTTGCTGGGACTGATTACTGATAGAAACTACTTTAAAGAGGGAAAAGGGTCTGCGGCTGTTGTTTTGCTTTTATCTGTTTGATTTGTACTTTCGCCCCTTAAAAAACAAACAAATAGAATCCCATCACTCTCTCCCCTCCGCCTCCCCTTCTCCAGGCACTCACAGCTACCCTACTTAGATGCAAAGATTTATTTTGGCTTATGATTTCAAAGGGACACAAGTCAGGCATGATGGCACCGGTCTTTAATTCTAGCACTGGGGAGGTAGAGGCAGGCGGCTCTCTGGTAAGTTCCGTGATGGCCAGAGTTACAAAGCGAGGCCCTGTCTCAGCACAAACACAAGAGTCACAGCCCACCAGGATGAGAAATCCTGGAGACTGAAACACAAGGCAGCTGTTCACAGACGGTCCTTAGTCAGGAAGCAGAGAGCAGACATCAAACCTCAACACTTAACACCAAGCGACTCAGTTCTGTCAGCAAACCTTTTAAGACAGCAGTTCTCAACCTGTGGGTCTCCACCCCTTCCAGGGTCATACATCACACATTCTGCACCTCAGATATTTTTTCTTTTCTTTTTTCTATTTTTTTTGGAGCTGGGGACCGAACCCAGGGCCTTGCGCTTGCTAGGCAAGCCCTCTACCACTGAGCTAAATCCCCAACCCCTGCACCTCAGATATTTACATTACAATTCATAACAGTAGCAAAGTTACAGCCATGACGTGACAATGAAATAATTTCATGGTGGGTCAGCACAGCCTGAGGAACTGTATTAAAGGATCACAGAGTTAAGAAGGCTGAGAACCGCTGCTTTGAAGCTCCCACAACCTTCTAAAACAGTGTCACCAATTGGGGACCAACTGTTCACGAACATGAGCCCGTGGAGGGATACTTCACTTTCAAACCTTAACAGTGATGGTGGTTAGCCAAGGACAGTGTGGGTTAAAAGACATTGGGACAGCTGGGAGCAGAGGAGTTTGGGTAATATTTCTGAGGATGCTAGGTAGAATGGTTGTGGGGGATGTTAGCCCTGGCCTGGAAGCTCATGTTCAACAAATTTTCTGTTGGCAAAATAAATTCTGGGGTGATGGGTTTGGGAAACACTCGTTGCAGGACCTCCTAGAGCCTTTCCCCAGCCATCTGTGCACATGGAACCTGTCGTGTTTTCCTTTCTCAAGGATTACCCTGGAGGGGTATTGTTCCATAGAATCCACCCGGGGAAACTTGGTTAGGCAGTTAGGGAGGCCTGCTTGGCTGGGGAGGCAGGGATTTGGAGTGGAAAGAAGGACTAAAGGTGGAGTCTGTAGCAAAGGGGACCCTGTGGCTCTCTAGACTTCAGTGTTGCTTAGGGACTGGCGCAGAATGGAGTGTACCTGTCGGAGTGTCATAGGAAAGAGTCTAAGTCTCTGATCCCTGGGGTCTTACTTAGCACGGGACAGGGGGACGACATCCACTGACTGCTTAGATCTCTTTGTGGGAGGAGACAGATGCCTTCATAGGTTTTGGAGTCAATATGGCAAAAGAGTAA
Source organism: Rattus norvegicus (assembly GCF_021556685.1). NCBI lineage: Eukaryota > Metazoa > Chordata > Mammalia > Rodentia > Muridae > Rattus > Rattus norvegicus. Next base: position 46,221,758 of record NC_141545.1, on the reverse strand, counting down.
TTGACAGCAAGTCTGTGATAGTCTGAAGCAGGGGCTAGCCAGGTCTGGTGATAGTCTATCTATACCAGGGGCTAGCCAGGTCTGGTGACAGTCTATAGCAGGGGCTAGCCAGGTCTGGTGATAGTCTATCTATACCAGGGGCTAGTCAGGTCTGGTGACAGTCTATAGCAGTGGCTAGCCAGGTCTGGTAACAGTCTATAGCAGGGGCTAGCCAGCTTTCTCTTCTGCTAAGGGCTGACTGGCAAATACATTAAGCTTTGTAGTCTCCAAGTTTCAGTATGATCCCCTAGTATGCTATCATAGCCAGTAGTGGCCATAGATCACACATGAGGTGTGGGCACATTGGGAAGTTTCTCAATAAAACTTTATTTGTGGCCCCCACCTTTTGAGTTTGACATTATTTTGACATATATACTATGATGTATTCTTTTTCTCTTTGTTTTATATGTTTACCATAGTTGTTTTATTTTATCTATGTATCTATCTATGTATCTATCTATATATCTATCTATGTATCTATGTATCTATGTCTCTCTCTCTGTCTCTCTCTCTCTGTCTCTCTCTCTCTGTCTCTCTCTCTCTCTACTAGTCTTAGTTTTGGGGGCTCACAAGAGTAAGTGGTGGGTGAGACTTGGCTCATCCCTGGTCTGGAGGATGAATGGGATTGCACAGAGGTCATCTGGAAGCCGATCAAGTGACTCAAAGAAGGAGAACTCTGACCATAAACAGGGAGATGAGTGTGAGCCAACTCTCATGTGGTCAGATGGCAAGGGAAAGGACGTGATGGGTTGGGGGCCAAGGGTAGATGCCATGGCATCTCCTCATGTGGCACAGGCATCATGGCCACACTTAGCAACAATGCTTTTTTATACGTCCACGTCAGTTCTTGATTTCTCTGTAATGAGCCCTCTCTGGACTTAACTACATTTGGGAAAGTCTGCACTTACGATGGCATGTCACGGATTCCTGTGAGTCTGTGGGCTGTGCTCAGTTGGCCATTCTATCACTAGTCTTGTCTGGCCTCATTCATATGAAGGTGACAGGGTGTTGGGGGCACAATGAGAAGTCTCCCAAGGCAATGGTTTTGGTGGGTTTTATGATGTTAGTGTCCCAGGAGAGCAAAGGCAGCACTAGCAAGGAATTGTGAGGCCTCAGAGTGGAACAATGTTGCCTCCGTTGTGTTGGCTGGGTTGGACTTGCAACAGTTAGTCAAGTGGGATGGGCTATGATAACTAGACCAGAAGGAGTGACATCACTTCCTGGCTCATCAATCAGTTCCAGGTGGGATGACTGACCTGAGCTCTCCCAGGCATCAACCTCCCATCTTGTAGCGTTGCTGTTCACTGCTTATATCCAGGAAGGGCAGGGAAAAGTTAGAGTTGCTTAAAAGACACCCCCTCTTTCCTTTACTCTCTCCCTCCCTCTCTTCCTCCCTCCCCCTCCCCCCCTCTCTGTATGTGTGTGTGTACAAGGAACAATTGGCCACAAGACAGGAAGATGCCCAGGGCTCTCTGGGCAGCATAATGTACTCAGTGACCTCCAGGCTAATAAAAAAAAACCTGAGGAACAACACCTGAGGTTGACCACACACACACACACACACACAGAGAGAGAGAGAGAGAGAGAGAGAGAGAGAGAGAGACACCCACACACACCCCCACACAATTTTGCATAGATGTCTTTCCTACAGAAAAAGCCACTTCAAGATTAGTGGCTACCCTGGGTCCTAGTGAACTTGTGTTCATCTGATGGCTCCATTAAGTCTTGAGGACTCAGGATTTGCCTCCTCACATGGCTGGCTGCCTCAGTATCCCCCCACAGAAGGATAACCTGGTTTTCTTCCATGGAGGAGTGGCAGTGTTGTAAGAGGACAGTCCCCAGTGCCTGCCATCTTTAGTCTCTGTCTATGGGGCGTGGATAAGCCAGAGTCAACATGGCTGCTATCCCAGGAGCTGGGAGGCACTGGGAATCATTTGAACATTTTAATTTAATTTGAATGTTCATCTTGATGGTGAGACTCAATAGAAGCACACAGAACAGGGGAATGAGTGTGAGTTGACCGCAGAGCCTCCTCTGAGGAAGAGTGTCCCAGGCTGCGGGTTGCAGGACCAGCATGAACAAACTTCCAAAGTGGGCTGAGTTAGGCTCGCTGGGAAATGGAGTCATGATAGGACAGGTGAGGATGCGATGTACCCAGAAACAGGAGATGGAGACTGTGAAGAATTTAGGATTATATACGGGGGGTGGGGTAGTGTACACCTTTAATCGTAGGATCGGGAGGCAGAGAAGACAGATCTCTGTGATTTGGGCTAATCCAGCCTACACAGCAAGTCTTGTCTCAAAAAGACAAGTGGTGTTGGTGTTGGGCTCAAGAAGTAGATGTTGGTGCTGTAATGTATGATAGGAAGACTGGTAGGGTGGTTGCACGCCATGGTCCTGGCGGACTTGACCCGCTAAACCGAAGCCCGTATGGAGGCTGGAGCTGTGAGGCCACTCCCTATATGGAGCACATCTTTCTTGATTATTCAGGTGCTGTCTGATGTGTGAGTGTGTTTGTGTGTGTATGTTTACACATGCATGCATGTGTGAGGGTGCATGTGTGCATGAGTGTGTGTGCATGTATGTGCATGTGTGTATGTGCATGTATGTGTGTGAATGTATGTGCATATGTGTACATATGTGTATGTGCATGTGTGTATGTGTGTGCATGGATGTATGTGCATGTATGTGTGTGAGTATATTGCATGTGTGTGCATGTATGTGTGCATATGTGTATGTGCATGTATGTGTGTGAGTGTATGTGCATGTGTGTATGTGTGTATAGATGGAGGTTGATATCAGGTGTCTTCCCCAGTTACTTTCTACCTTTTTTTTTTTTTTCCGAGATAGATAAACCACACAGATTTAGCTAGGTTAACTGGCATGTAAGTGCCAGGGTTCTCACTGTTTCTGACTGCCAAGACCTGGGGCTACAGTGGGCCAGTTGGTGTTTGTGTGTGGATGGTGGGAAAACAAACTCTTATCCTTATATTTGCGTAGCAAGCACTTTACTGACTGGACCATCTCCACAGGTCCAAAATATAATTTATTCTTATGTGTGTGTATGAGTGTGTTTGAGTGAGTGAATGTGTGTGTGTGTGATCCGTGTGTAGGTGTGTGTGAGTGTGTTTGAGTGTGTGTGATCCATGTGTAGGTGTGTGTGAGTGTGTTTGAGTGTGTGTGATCCATGTGTAGGTGTGTGTGTGTATGTATGTGTGAGTGTGTTTGAGTGTGTGTGTATGTGATCCATGTGTAGGTGTGTGTATGATGTGTGTGTGTAGGTGTGTGTATGTGTGTGTATGTGTGTGTGAGTGTGTGTGTAGGTGTGTGTGTGAGTGTGTGTGTAGGTATGTGTGTGTGTAGGTGTGTGTAGGTATATGTGTGTGTAGGTGTGTGTGTATGTGTGTGTGTAGGTATGTGTGTGTGTGTGTGTGTGTGTGTGTGGTCTGTGTGGAGGTACGTGCTCTACAGTGCATGTATAGAAGTCAGAGGACAACTCCATGGATTTGGGTTTTCTTTACCATCTTTACATGGGTTCCAGGGATTGAACTCAGGTCTGCCACTTGGTGGCAAGCCCTTTTACCCACTGAGCTACCTTGCAAACCCTTAAGAGTTACCTTCAGTGGCTGCGGATTACTCCAGGGCTGTCCCATAAATCCTGACTGAAATTCTGCAGTTAGGTGCTTGCATCGCGATTTCCCATTATGAAGGAGCCTGCGGTGGAGGTCCTTATGGCTGGGGCTTACCTCCAGTTTCTAGAAGTGGAACTGTTAGGTCAAATGTTTCTGGAGCTTTAGTGAGTTTTATCAAATTGCTTTCCATGAGAGGTGTGAGAAAGGTTCCCTATATCCCATATGAAGGCTTGCTTGCTTGCTTATTTATTATCTTCGTTTTGATCAAGGCCAGTGTGCTCCAACCCCATGTTCCCCCATCAGCCTCCAACTTCAATGTAGCGGCCTCTCGGAACTATGAGGTTTTTACTGAGGGGTTCACTGCCTCCCTCTGACTTTTTGGAATAGCTTCTACTATGGAATTTTCTAGTTTCCTACCCAACTTTTTTTTAAAAAAAGATTTATTTGTTTATTTTATGTGAGTGTACCGTCACTCTCCTCATGCACACAAGAAGAGGGCCTTGGATCCCATTACAGATGGCTGTGAGCCACCATGTGGTTGCTGGGAATTGAACTCAGGACCCCTGGAAGAGCAGTCAGTGCTCTTAACAGCTGAGCCATTTCTCCAGCCCCTGACTCAACTTTGAGAAAGAGAATAGACTAATTTTCCTGTCTGCTCCTCTTCCCACCCTGTGTGGGTCTTTTAGCAGTATGTGGCCCAGTGAGGAGTCTCAAGAAGCTGAGAGATAGGAAGAGAAAGGGAACACACACAGAAGGAGAAACAAATCCAAGCCTGGAGCCATTTTCTCCTGCAGGCTTCCTCCAGGTCAGAACGCCTCTCTAGTGGGTCATGACCGTAATAGTTGTCGATCCAGCTTTACAAGCGAGTTTGTAGAGCCTTAAAACAATCGATTTGACCTGAGCTGTCTCATGGCCAGGCAGACACAGATAAAGAACCCTGTATTCTGGCATCTTCAGGCGGGGCATAACCTAGAGGAGAAAGGGGTGAGGTCAGAGCAGATGCAGGGCAGGGGGCTTTTCTGTCGTGGCCGGAGGGGGATGGATATAGATGAATAATGGCGGTAGTGATGGAATATTGTTTGACTGCAGTGTCTCTGGGCGACAGTTCTTGAATTGAAATATAGATCGGTGGAAACAACCTAAGGTGTCCACAGAGGTGGGGAAGGATGAGACTGAGTCGCTGCTGTGGTGGGCTCCCCGCCTGAGATCACACTGCACTGTGTGTGCTGCTCACAGATTTCTAATCTCTTAGAGCACTGCAAACAAAGATCGGAAAGCAGTTCCGTTACATGTTTACGTCCGGCATATGGAAATGGCAATATTTTAGATATACTGGTTTAGCTATTTCAAAGTTAATTCACATGGATCTGGATGCCTTTTCTCCCTGGGGAGACTAGAAAGTTTTAAACATTAGTTGCATACGGGATATTTGTGGGGGACAATACTGGCATTTCCCTTTTCTTCCCTTTCTCTCCCTGCTCCTCCATTTCCCTTCCCTTCCCCTCCCCTCCCCTTTCCTCCCCTTCTTTCCCTCCCTTTCTGTCCTCTCCATTTCCCTCCCTCCTCTTCCCCTCTCCTCTCCTTCCCTCCCATCTCCTTTCCATCCCTCCTCTTCTGTTCCCTTCCCCTCCATTCTCCTCCCCTCCACTTCCTTCCCCTTGCTTGGGTGCTGGGACTTAGACACAGAACGTGGAGTAAACTGTATTGTGGTGGGAAGGGGATACAATGTAACAAATATGTAACTTCCCTAGTATTCTCCGTGAGACGAATGAGTGGGGATGATAGTGGTGAGAGCCTTTCAATAAATAGTCCAGGGTCCCTGGTACCCCTGAACTATGAACTTAAAAATATTACATTGTGAACCCTTATGCACTCTTTTTACCATACTAAAAAAGTTTGCTTTAAACATTTTTTATTACATTTATGTATTGCATGTAATACTCACTCTCTCTCTCTCTCTCTCTCTCTCTCTCTCTCTCGTGTGTGTGTGTGTGTGTGTGTGTGTGTGTGTGTGTGTGTGTGTAGGTCAGAAGACAGCTTGTAGGAGTCAGTTCTATCATTCTACTACACTGTGAGTCCCTGGAAGTGAACTCAGGTCTTCAGACTTGGTGGCAATTGCCTTTACTCATTGAGGCATCCCATCAGCCCCATCAAGTGAGGGGTTTGCCTGTGTCCATCCTCCAGTGACTGGCTCGTGTGGCAGCCACACTCAGTACGGAGGCCAACAGACAGACCAAAGTGTCTCTGAAGTGGGGCACCCAGGGACTTTGTTTTTAACCACTTTCTTCCCCCCCCCCGTTCTTTTTTTCGGAGCTGGGGACCGAACCCAGGGCCTTGTGCTTCCTAGGCAAGCGCTCTACCACTGAGCTAAATCCCCAACCCCGTTTTTAACCACTTTCAATATCACGTTTTGCATCTTCACCTTTATCTGTGTTTTGTGATCACTCAAAAAAGCAACATAGATAACATCCAGGCTACAAGAGTAGAATTCTTTGCCACAGCTCCAAAGAGAGCCCTCCAGGGCAGGCATTCCCTGAGTTACTGTGGCACTCACCCAAGAACTTAAGTCAGGGGACTAGAAACAGGTGGTGATAAATTTTGTTTTCCTCCCCGAGTTCAGGATGGCAAGTTTCAAACATCCAGTGACCTGGAACACTTCCCCTCTATTCTTTTGTGACACATCTGTCCACCTATGAATCCCTTGCTCCACCCATGAGCCCAACACAGCGTCTGAGGGCAGACATGAGTGTGTGCCCCTCAAGTAAGTCCTCATGTATGCCATTGGTTGACGCTCAGGAGTGTTTCTCCTTTTGATGAAGAAAGGACTTGCTACGTGAAGCCTGGATCTGTGTGAGCATTGCTGAGCTTCAGAGGTGTGCAGCAGAGCCAGCGGTGTTACCGTGTGATGTTGCTCCGCTCTACCCAGATGTGAAGTGTTTACCCCATGGTTACCTCTCACCTGCCTTTAAATCAACCAAACTTATGTTTCCTCTTCTTCCATACGTTGTTATCTTTTGCCTAATGTGGAGCTGTATGTTAAGTGAAATGATACACTTTTACAACTTTTGGCTTTTAATACATCTTTTGTGTGTGTGTGTGTGTGTGTGTGTGTGTGTGTGTGTGTTATATGTGTGTGGGTATGGTGTACATGTGTGTGTTTACTCACGAATGTGCCTCCCACATTGGCATAGGTGCACCAAGATTACAGATGTGTGCTGCTGTGCCTGGTCTTATATAAGTTCTACGATTCTGAACTCAAATCCTCTACCCTGCGGAGCAGGCCCATGGCCACCATTAGGTTTTTTTTTTTATGATTTTTTTTTCTTTTTTCTTTTCTTTTTTTTTTTTTTTCCGGAGCTGGGAACCGAACCCAGGGCCTTGCGCTTGCTAGGCAGGTGCTCTACCACTGAGCTAAATCCCCAACCCCTTTTTTATGATTTTTTTAGTATATATATAATTTTTTTTCTCTGTCCCTCCTTCCTTTTCTGCTTTCCCTCCCTTCCTCACTGTATTTCCTAGGCTGATCTTGAACTCCTGGAATCCTCCTGTCTTAGTCTCCTGAGTAGCTAGGACTCTCCGGGTGGAGACCACCATGCCCCGGTTCAGTGTTTGTTTCTGTGAGTTTGAACTCATAGGTCTGTAAAAGCTGCCCTCCTCAGAGTGCTGAGTGGTCCTCCCTCCCACTAACCCTCCCAGTGTTCTTTCTGATAGTCCACCCCTCCCTCCCTCCCTGCCTCTTTCCACCCCTGACCGTCATCTTTTAAAGAATGTTCTGTGCATGAAATCACTGGACCCGTGGTTCCTGAGGTTGGATTTTTTTCCTCGAGTAACGTCTGTTGGATTCATATCCATGTGACTGCACAGGGCACAGTACTTCCTCCCTTTGTATATGTGTGTGAGCGTGCACATGTGTGTATGTGTGTGTGCACATGACATGTGAGTGTGTGCACGTACACACACACACACACACACACACACACACACACACACACACGTGCTCCCATTCACAGGCATGTGGAGGCCTGAGGATGGTGTCAGGAATCCCGGTGAATCATTCTCTACCTTATTTCCCTGATGCAGAGTCTCTCACAGAACCTGGAACAAGTTCCAGTGAGCGTCCTGTCTCAGCTCCCATGGTGCTGGTGTTACAGGCACAAAGGGTCACCTGCAGCTTTTAATATGGATACTGGGGATCCGAACTCAGAGCCCCAAGCTTGCTTCGCAAGTTGTGTTACCACTGAACCATCCGCTCAGGCTTACTCCCTCCCTTCTGAATCCTGAGTAGGATGTCATTGTATGATTAGCCGCTCAACCACTAAAGGGCATGTCTAGTTTTTTAATCTCTTTTCCATTTTTATGGGATTATAAACAGAACTACTATCAACATCCATGTGAAATTGTATCATGTGAACCCAACTCTATATTTCTCTGGGATAAATTACACGGCTTCGGAGTGACCAGATTATAAGGTAGATAAATATTTTCCAGCATGGCTGCAGCCTACCCATCTGTATTGGCATGTTCCTCCGCACCTTAACCAGCTCCTGGGAAGTCACCGTCTTAGTTACTGTGCGGTGGCTGCGAAGAGACACTGTGACCAAGGCAACCCTTATAAACCTTATAAAAGACAGCATTGATTTCAGCAGGTTTACAGGTTCAGAGGGTCAGTCCACCATCATCGTGGCAGGGAGCATGGCGGCGGCAGACGTGCTGGAGGAGTAGGTACACTTGGGTCCACAGGCAGCAGGAAGGGAGAGCCATCGGGCCTGGCTTGGGCTTTTGAAACCTCAAAGTATTTCCTCCAACAAGACCACACCTCCTAATCCCTCTCAAGTAGTACCACTCCCTAACAACTAAGCATTCGATTATAGGAGCCTGAGGGGGCCATTCTTTTTTTTTTTAATTTATTTAATACTTAATAATAATTCTTTGGTTTCCGGGCAAACATCCCCCTCCCCTGAGGGGGCCATTCTTATTCAAACCACCACAAATCAGGTGTCTGGGTGGGAAGACACACCAAGATGCATTTGAAGGTCAAAGAACAACTCTTTTTTAAAAAAATTAATGTATTTATTATATAAAAGTACAGTGTAGTTGTCTTCAGAAACACCAGAAAAGGGCATCAGATCTCATTACAGATGGTTGTGAGCTACCATGTGGTTGCTGGGATTTGAACTCAGGACCTCTGGAAGAGCAGTCAATGCTCTTAATCACTGAGTTATCTCTCCAGCCCCACAGAACAACTCTTGAGGTCTATTATTTCATTATTTGTGGGTGCTGGGGTCAACTCAGGTCATCAGGTTTGGCCACAACTACTCCTCCCCTCCCCCAGAGGCATCTCAACACTTCGCAGTGTATTTTTACCTAATATCCTTTGTCATGGGTTTCAATTGTGTTCCTCTGACGCCTGAGGCTGAGTGTGACTTTTGTGTGATTATCTCTCACATGCACATGCTCTCTGAGAACATGTAGGTTCAAGTCTGTGATGGCTGATATTGGCTGTCAACTTGGCACACTTGGGGAGAGGAAACCCCAGTTGAGAAACAGCCTCCATCAGATTTTCTGAGGGCAATAACATCGGTGGTAGGTGGGTGGTTCGACTGAGCAAAGGCAGAAAGGAAACCAGCGAGTAGCTTTCTCTGTGGGTTCAGTTCCTGCTTCTATTTCCCTTCCTCAAGTTCCTGCCTTGGCTTCCTTTAGGGATGGACTGTAAGCTTCAGTCAAATGAACCCTCTCCTTCTCAGGTTGCTTTGGGTCAAGAGTTTAATCAGAGCACTAGACAGCAAAGTGGGACCAAGCCTTTCTTCCCACGTGAGAACCCTTGGGCAGCTTCCTTGAGAGTTCTCTATAGACCCTGAACAAGATCCCTGCTCAGATACATAGTTGCAAATCCCTCTTCCAGCCCTACGTTTTTCTTCCTCTTAACAGTGTCTCTGATAGAGCAGAACTTTTAAAATCCAACCAAGTCCAAACAATCAATGGCACGTTGAGGTGTTCTGTCTGAGAGCGGCGTCTGACCTCAAGGAGGGCTTCCTGTCTTTGAGCAGAAATGGCTTGCACCAGATAACATGATGTGTTTCTGTGGGATGTTTAAGTAGCCCCTCCCCCTTCTCTTGGATGTGCTCTTCTTCTTCTTCTTCTTCTTTTTTTTTTTTTTTTTTGAGAAAGAAATTTGAAGTCTTTATTGAACCAATTGCATGTTAGGTTACAAAGGTATTTCACTTTTCCAAAATGCTGTTTCTCTTTGTAGACCAATCTGGCCACAAAAGGCTACCTGGCTAAGTATTAGCCAGAAACTTCTAAATCCCAGTGTGATCTTCTTGTGGCATTTTTCCAACAAATAATGCAGACCAAATCACAAGATGGCCACCTCACTGGTCACATGGTCCTTAGGTTAATGAGCAGAGACTGACAGGCTGTCTCCTCACTCTTCCAAGAACCGCCCAAGTGCACACTGCAGAAGGAAAGTTTGTTGTGAATACCACAGGACAGAAGGACAGACAGCTCATAACTCCAGTGGAAAAACATATAGGAGAGCTGAGTGGCAACAGCAGGCACTGTGATAACCCGGGCTGTCAAAGTCTCTCCGTTACTCTGGCATGCAGTTGGAGATCCCATGGCTATGAGGTGCTCTTCTTCTAAAGACTATCTCTCTTCCACTGACTGGTTTGTTGTCTCTGGGCTGTAGAATCAATCACTGGTGCCGCTCAGTAGCCACTTTTTCTTTTAGGAAAATTTAATTTTCATTGACACCCATAATTATATGTACATATGGGGCATGACGTGTTATGCTAGTATGTAGTATTTCTTTGTGTCTGTGAGGCACAGATATGTTTGTTCTTATTTATGTGAGTACGTGTGGAGGTCAGAGGTCGTTTCTCCTGCGCTCAATCTCCATCTTATTTTTTGAGGGGGGGATCCCTCACTGAAGTACAGTGATTTGGCTAAACTGACCATGAGCTGCAGGGGGTCCTCCTGTCTCTTTGTCATGCTATACCTGGATTTTTTTTTTTTTTTTTTTTTTTTTGGAGCTGGGGACCGAACCCAGGGCCTTGCGCTTGCTAGGCAAGCGCTCTACCACTGAGCCAAATCCCCAACCCCGGATTTTTTTTTTTTTTTTTTTTAAATACGATTTCTGGAGATCTGAATTCAGGACTTCATGCTTGTGTGGCTAGCACTTTGCTGACTGAGCCATCTCCACAGCCCCTCGGGGTCATGTTTTTTTTCTTTCTTTTTTGTAGATTTATTTATTTAATTACTTGTATGAGTGTCTTGCCTGCGTGAATGAGCGTGTACAGCCTGTGTGCCTGCTGCCTGTGGAAGTTAGAAGAGGGCATCTGATTTCCTGGAAGTGGAGGTGTGGAGGTCTGTGAACCACCTTATAGGTGCTGGGAATTGGACCCAAGACCCCTGGAGGAGCTCTTTCTCTCTCTCTCTCTCTCTCTCTCTCTCTCCCTCCCTCCCTTCCTCCCTCCCTCCCCCACCATCAAGCAGGGTTTTAAAAACATGGATAAGCCAACTAATTTTAACATGGAAAGAGCAATGAGTTAGGATGCCAGAACAATGTTGAAGAAGAAGCAGGAGGAAAGGAGAGGGAAAAGAGAAGAGAGGAGAAGGAGGAAGGGGAGGAGGAGGAGGAGAGTGAGGAAGGAGGAGGGAAGAGGAGGAGGTAGAGGAAGAAGAAGAGGAGGAAAGAGGAGGAGAGAGGAGGAGGAGGGGATGAGGAAGACAAGGGAGAAGAGGAGGAGGAAGAGGAGAGGGAGTAGTAGTTAAGAGGACATGAAACTATTTGATTTTTAAGAGCTAGTCTAATGCTACCACAATCATGATGCAGTGTTGGCGAAGGGTTTTCAGTGTGTAGGTCCTGCATGTATCGGACAAAGTGTTTCGTTTTGTTCTTGCGTCTGCAATAAATGACACGACTTGGAAATTTTTGGTTTGCGTTAATTTCTTTTTAGTACTATAAATGTGAATGACTGTTTTTCTGTCAACATTACATCTTGCGGTTTTAATAAACACACTAGCATTTTTTTTAAAATAGATGCTGTGGGAATTTTTTTACATAGATAATCGTGTTGACTGTCAATATGGGTAGTTGTATCTTTAAAGTTTTAATTTTACTGGCTAAGCCTTTTACTGTGATGTTTAATAGGAGCAAAGGGAATGGACCTCCTTCCCTTGCTCCTGGTCTTTTGGGGCAAACACTCAGTTTTTCCACCATGATGATGTTCGCTTTGGGCATTTAAAATATATTGTTTTGGTATATTAACCTTTCCTTCAAAAGATTAAGACATTCCTTTCTATTCTTGGTTCACTCCGAGTTTACACTTGGCCAAGTGCTTTTCCTAGGTCAATTAGTATGGCCATACAGTTTATTTTCTTTATCATTCCGTACAGTTTGTGTCCTTTTAAGATGCTTTTATTTTGCTCCTTCAATAGCTCACCTGCCGGAGCAGAGAACTGTAAAATGCTTTTCCTTTAAATGGTTCATGTAAGGTTTTTTTTTTTAATTAATTAAATTTCTTTTAGAATATTTATTTTTATTATCCCATTTATGTGACTGTTTCTGTGTAAACGCTTATCACTTGTGCATGTGTGACCATGGACTAGAAGAGGTTGCTGGGTCCCTGGGAGTTACAGGCAGTTGTGAGCCGTCAGGTTACAGGAACTCAGCTTGGGTCCTCTGGAAGAGCAGCAAGTGTTCTTAACTGCTCAGCCATCTCTCCAGTCCTCGAATTAAATTTCTCCAACAGTGTTAAGGTTATGTAAAATATTTATTCTTGGATAAATGTGGGTTTCAGGGAGTTGGCAGGTTTTATTTAAACGGAGTTTGTATTTTCAGAGTCCCTGTGCTGTGATTCATTGCCCCTTCGGTGCCTGTAGGATCCGTGGTGATGTCTCCTTTCTTGTGTTTGATCTTGTCAGTCTGGCCAGGGAGAAATCATCTTAATTTTTCTTTTCAGAAAACCAGGTTTTGGTTTCATTAATTCTCACATTTTTTTCCTTCCAATTTCTTTTCTTTTCTTTTTAAAGATTTATTCATTTATTATATATAAATACACTGTAGCTGTCTTCAGATACACCAGAAGAGGGCATCAGATCCCATTACAGATCGTTGCGAGCCACCATGTGGTTGCTGGGAATTGAACTCAGGACCTCTGGAAGAGCAGTCAGTGTTCTTAACCGCTGAGCCATCTCTCCAGCCCTCCTTCCAATTTCTTAAAAGCAAAAAAACAAAACCAAAACCAAAAATCCCCAAACAAAAACGTGTTCTTAGTATGTTTCCACTCTCTTCTCTGGTTTACTTCGTTCTTTTTTATATTCTTGAGGTGAGTGCTTATGTCTACTTGAGACATATTCATAATTTAATTTCTTTCATAAAATTCCCTCCAGGGACTTCGTCAACTATGTCTCCCTCTTTTCTAATGTCCTACATTTTAACTACTGTTCGGTTTATAATATTTTCTTTTTTTTTTTTTTTTTTTTTTGGTTCTTTTTTTTCGGAGCTGGGGACCGAACCCAGGGCCTTGCGCTTCCTAGGCAAGCGCTCTACCACTGAGCTAAATCCCCAACCCTTATAATATTTTCTAGTGTGGTGGTTTATGGCTTCTTCTTGGATACATTATTTTCCTGCTTTGTTAATTTATTTATTTTTTGAGATCAGGTCTCTCTACATAGGCAGGGCTGTTCTGGAACTTACTGTGTAGACCAGGCTGGCCTCAATCTCACAAAATTCCTCTTGCCCCTGCCTCCTGAGTGCTGGGATCGGAGACAAGCGCCGCCAAGCCTGGCCCCAATGCATACAATCTTTAAATCTTTATACGTGCTGAGTTCCTAGTGTTTAGGACACCTGTTGGCTTCTTACTGTTGGTTTCTAGTTGAGTTCTGCTATGGTTACTACGGTTTCCATTCTCAGGTTCACTACTCTGGATGTGTTATGTCTCGGGTGAGTGTGCCTGTGTGCTCTCAAAGTGAGCATATGTGTTGGTGTTGATGCGTGCAGTGTTCTGTGGGAGCTGGGTCCTAGGCCAGATGTTTAAATTCGCTCTCTGTTGCCGACATCCTGTCTAGTTGTTCTGGATGCCCTCTGCATATTGTGGGTTTTTTCCAGTCCTCTTGGTTTTGGTTTTATCAGTTTTGAGCTGTCTTTTTTTTTTTTTTTTTTTTTTTTGTTCTTTTTTTTCGGAGCTGGGGACCGAACCCAGGGCCTTGTGCTTCCTAGGTAAGTGCTCTACCACTGAGCTAAATCCCCAGCCCCCCCCTTTTTTTTTTGAGTAACAAATGTACTTTTAATTGATTTTAGGTAAAAGCTTCACAGGCAGGAGCAGTGATTAACTCTGGCCCTAATGTATCAGAACTATATCATCTAGAAAAAAAACAAAACAAAACAAAACCCTAAGGCATTATGTGACACATGCATGCGGCTGGCCACCAAATCTGGTCGTTTATATCCCATATTTCTTCTTTAGCTCTTCTGCCTTCTCCACATAGGTCTTCATGGTATTTTTCTTGGAAGTTCCTTTCAGTTCGTTCAAGGCATCCCACTTGGCTTTGCCCTTGAGGTCCAACAGCCCCGGCCGATCTGTATTTACGTCGCCCACGGTAGCTTGTTTGAAGTGGCTGTAGAGGAGCAGCATCTCTTCTTCCGTTGGCTGAGACTTGAGGCACTTCACCTCCTCAGCAGCTTTGTCAAATTCAGCCTGAGACGCGCTGGCGAGGTGACCTGGATCCTGAAAGCGCAGGAGCAAGCTCAGAAGAGGCAGCAACCCAGTTTTGAGCTGTCTTAAGTGCTTACATCAACAAATGGCTATATCTCGGTGAATTACTCTTTCCAAAGTTATTTTTTGCCTACCTGTGTATTTGCTTATTCATTTGTTGTATGTGTGGTAAGGGGGAAACCGTGTGTATGTAGAGGTCAAAGGACAACTTGTGGGAGCCAGGTTTCTCCTTCTACCCTAGGCATCCCAGGATGGAACTCAGTCAGGCTTGGGGGACAGCACCTTAATCCAGTGAACTCTCTCACCTTTCCCTTTTGTGAGACAAGTTCTCAGGTAGCCCAGGCTGCCCTTAAATCTGTGTGGCTAAAGCTGACCTGCCTCCAACTCCTGGATGCTAGGATCACAGGCATCTCCTGAGGTTAGACCCAGGGATTGTGTCATGTGGGTTTAGCACCGTAACTGTTCTGAAGGGAACAGTGGAGGGTTTCCTGTGTGTGTTCAGTGTCTTGTAACAACCATCATTCAATTTATACAGATGCCTCACACTGGACGGACAGGTCAGCCCCCGTTACCTTGCTCACACACCCTGACATCTGTCCGTCTGTTTCTTGACACCGTCTCTTGCCAGCTCTGTATATTTAACATCCATGACATCATACAGAATGTGGCCTTTCTTGCGTGCTTTTCTTCGTCCAGCAGTAAAGCCGGACTGTCTTGACCTGTCCACTCCCAATAATGACACAGAGATTATTATCATTTATTATAGCTCAGGCCTTAATTTAATTAACCCTGTCTATGCTAGTCCATGCTTGCCACGTGCATGGCCCATTAGCTCTCTCGGTGTCCTGGTACTTCCAACTTCCTCTTGTCTGTCTGGCAAATCACCCATGCCTGAATCTTTCCCAGAGTCCCTATCTCTGCCTGGAGGTTCTGCTTTTCCTCTCCCATTGTGGTATAGGGCTTCAGCTCTTGATGAAACCAATCAGAAGGCTATGGGGAAGAATGCTCACAAAATATTCAGGCAGGTGATGGTCCAATAAAAATAACAAGACCAGGGCCTGTAATCTACTCTATCCCGAGACAGAAATCGACATTAGAATAATACAAAGGCAACCTTTGCACAGTGCACAAAAAGATTATCCCAACACAGCCCAATGTCCCCAAAGGCCGTCTGTGCTACAGCATTTAGCAACACTTCATTTTTTATGGCTGAATAATATTCCACTGCATTCACAGATCCAATTTGTCTATCTACCGATTAGCCAAGAGCCCCTCGATTTAATTTCTTCTAATGGCTGTTGTGAGCCACACTTCTAGTAATGCCGTTTGTTTAGTGGAGTGGGGATACTGTAGGAGGAAACTGGAAACTGATTTTCTTCTTCTGAAATGGTCATTTCCTGTATCAGGCCCATAAGCAGTTGGGAAGCTATGGATAGGGTGTGCTCTGTATGGTGGCTCTATGGCCATTTCTTGAAGCTTTTTCAGGGGATTGATTGGCTATTTAAGTTACAAAATGTTCGTATTGGGCCAGCGATAGGGCTCAACAGGTGAAGGTGATTGCGGCCAAGGCTGACAACTAGGTTTGATCAGCAGAGCCACATGGTGGGAGGAGATAAATAATTCCTGTAAATTTTCCTCCAACCTCCACATACATTTCATAGCACATGTGCACATGTGTGCCACACACACACACACACTCACACACTTTCACACACCCATTCACACTCTCACACACACTCACAAAACACTTTCATACCCACACAGTCACACCCACAGTCACACACACATATACACCCTCATACACTCACACACACGGTCACACTCATGCACACATGCACTCACATACACTCATACATAGTCACACAAGTCACACACACACACACACTCTTCCACACATAGTTACACACATACTCACACTCATACTCACATACAAACTCACACACTCACAGTCACACACAAACACACACACATACACACTCCCACATATGGTCAGTTCATGCTCACACACACACTCATACACACACTCCCACACACACTCCCACAAGTCACACACTCACACTCACACTCATGGTCATACTCATGTGCGCGCGTGTGCGCACACACACACACACACACACACACAGTTGTATTCTGGTCACTCCTTCATCTCTCTTATTCCTTACCCTTGGCCCCTGAACCTTTTCCCCGCAGAACACCTCCTGTTATTATAGCTTTATTTATTGATTTTAATGATCCCTGCCTGTCATTAGGGCTGTTTGCATGAACATGGGCCTGGGGTTGTGTGCTAGAGCATGGCCACTTACTCATGGCCACATCACTGAAGACTCCCTCTCCTCTCACACTTAGCAGCCATTAACTTCCAAGGGCTCCTGAGAATGGGTGTGGCCTCATGAGCCTCCCCATCCGCGGTGCAAAGTAGCAGCTCCAGTCTTGTGCTTTCTGTGTAAGGAACTGCAGCTGCTAAGAGCCCATGGCAGCAAAGGCCACATCATGCTCAGGAATGGTGTTCCACATCCTCCCCCACCCTCTTTCCCCTTCTCTGTCACTATGTTCCCCAAGCTTGGGGCTGGGAGTGTGGGGCGCTCATACGGTCCTGTTCAGAGCTGAGCACTCGGAAGTCAGTTATTCTCAGCACTTTGACCCCTTGTGACCTATGCATTAACTCCTGCCCACTGCACAAGATGCTTCTTTGGCCGCGCTTGAGGGCAGCGCCCGCCAATCTATGCATATAAATATAAATATTTAGAAGGCAGTTTGACCCCACGTGCACTTAGCAAAACAGTAGTAGGCTCCCAGGCTTGTGCCCGCGACCTCCGCAGCCATCGGCTTTGACCAGGTTTATAATGCCAGACTTGAATTCCCTCCTGAGCACTTCTCGTGAGTTGGTTTGCGTGTGTTTGCGTACTTACCTATTTTGCAGTGTTGCGTATTAAACCCAGGGTTCTGCACCAGCTGTGAAAGCCGCTTGCCATTGGTTACATCACCAGCCTCCAACCGGCCGGGTATGCTGGCTATGTTATGCCACCTTGACACAAGCCAACTGAAAGAAGGGAATCTCGGCTGTGAAAATGTCTCCATAAGATCCAGCTGGGAGGCAGCGCATTTTCATAATGAGTGATTGATGGGAGAGGGCCCCGCCCATTGTGGGTGGAGCCATCCCTGGGTTCTGTAAGAAAGCAGGCTGAGCAAGCCATGGAGAGCAAGACAGAAAGCAGCACTCCTTCATGGCCTCTGCATCAACCATGGGGAGGGGAAGGGAGACGGGGAGGGAGAGGGAGACAGAGAGACAGAGAGAGAACAGAGAACAGCCAAAGGCATCTGGAAGAGTCCAGAGAAGAGAGAAAAGGAAGTAGACCAGACATGACCAGGGCTATATTCGAGAGAACAGAAGGGAGGGCCCAGAAACCTTGCCTTTAAAAGGGTGGTCGGGGATGGCATCGTGCAGGAAGAGGGAGAGAGGTAAAAGGGGCTAGAGGGCTAGCAAGGGGGTTTTGAATAGGGACTGTAAAGGTTTTGATATGCAGCCAAAGTATAGGTCTATAAGAGATCCACATGTCCCTCTCCCAGAGGCCACAGAAATGACTTCTTTTAGCGGACAGGAACCCATGTCATAGGTTCCTGAGGGAGGCTGGCTTTTATATAACGTCCAGAAATCCTTCCACAGTCCAGATTGAGCAGGGCCAAGATTGCCATCTATGGACATATGCACCTCCTGAGACCTAACAGGGCACATCTGCACTCCTGTTATTTAGAAGCGGAGGCAGGAGGATAAGGTCTGCCTTGGATATATAGTGAGTTTGAGGCCAGCCTGGACACCAGGCCCTATACCTCAAAAATAAAACAAAGCCGAACAAAACAAAAGCCGTATGAGGCTATGTTTTAGGCTTTTAGTGCTGTGAACAGACACCATGACCAAGGCAACTCTTATAAAGACAGTATTTAATTGGAGCTGGCTTACAGGTTCAGAGGTTCAATTCATTATCATCAAGGTGAGAGCAGGGCAGCATCCAGGCAGGCATGGTGCAGGAAGAGCTGAGAGTTCTACATCTTCATCTGAAGGCTGCTAGGAGAAGGCTGACTTCCAGACAGCTAGGATGAGGGTTTTAAAGCCCATGCCCACAGTGACTCCAACAAGGCCACACCTCCTCCAACAAGGCCACACCCACCTCAACAGGGCCACACCTCCTCCAACAGGGACACACCTCCAAATAGTGCCACTCCTTGGGACAAGCATATTCAAACCACCACAGGCTAGAATCATATCTCTCTCTCTCTCTCTCTCTCTCTCTCTCTCTCTCTCTCTCTCTCTCTCTCACACACACACACACACACCAATCAAACTGTGGTCGTTCAACCATTCTCCCCCTTAAACCTCCCTGGATTATTTTAAGTGTCCTTCCAACATTACAACATTCCACCTCCAATATTCTTCTGTGTACAACTCCTTATTTATGTGTCCGCGTGTTCTTATGTGTGTTTATGTGCACCACGAACATGCAGGTGCCCTCAGAGGCCAGGAGAGGGTGTGCACATCCTGGAGCTGGACTTACAGGCTGTTGTACAGAGCCTCCCAGTGCGGATGCTGGGCACTGAGCCCTCTGATGCTCTGTAAGAGCAGTAAATGCTCTTAACCGCTGAGCCGCCTCTCTA
Organism: Rattus norvegicus; assembly: GCF_021556685.1. NCBI lineage: Eukaryota > Metazoa > Chordata > Mammalia > Rodentia > Muridae > Rattus > Rattus norvegicus. Next base: position 46,202,719 of record NC_141545.1, on the reverse strand, counting down.
GCCCTTTATTTCTTTATTTTTAGTAAGTGGTGAGTACTTGCTCTTCAAACTCAGACTCCCATGCTAGCTATTCCTTAACCAGGTATTTCCTAGAACAACAAATGAAAACACTTATACACTGAGTGAGTCCTTGAAGCAGCCACTGAGGGAGACACCTGCTTGCAGGAGCTCCCGGGGTGTCACTGAAACTTTCTCTTCCTCTCCCTTCCTCCCTCGGTGGCTTCCTGTTACTTTTGTCCGGAGCCCAGTTTGTACTAATACTCAGTGTAGCTGAGGATAACTTTGAACTCAAGACACTGCTGGTCCTACCTCCCAAGTACCGAAGGACCCAACACCCCGTTTGAAGGCCTACTCAGCTCCACGGTCTCAAAGAACGAGCTAATTGGAATTGGAGGTCGCAGGGCCGATGGTCCTGGCTGGGTTCGAAAACATAACTCACAGGGAAGAGACCATAGCATGGGTTTTAGTCTTCCACCATTCACATCTGTTTCAAAAGGTGACCTGGCGGGCTGCTTCGGACCAAAGGCTTGCTGGGTCACGTGGCATCTGAATAATGACAAATTGAAATAAAAGGAGGGGCACCTGACGACTCCTAAAGTTTGGAAAAGACTTTTGTTGTAGATGTAAATAAGATAGACAGAGGGAGCGCCACTGGCCTAGACAGATGGCCAGGGCCAAGAGACTAAGACCAAAATGGCTGAGGTATGTAGGGAATCAGGCTGGCGGGGGAGGGGAAGTGGAAGCCCAACCGGTGAGGGTGGGGAGAAGAGACTTAGGTAGGGGGCGGGGCGAAGTGTGCTGGGTGGAGCCACAGGCCTTGAGTGATGTTGGGAGAGCTGGGTGGCTATGGAGTGAGACTTGTCTTGGGTTTGAGACCCAACAGCATTAAGCCGAGATCGTATGCTGACGAGGAAAGGATGTTCCAGAGAGAAGGAACAGAATACTCAGAGCCTCAGAGGTAGGAAAGGCTCGGGGTATCAGAAGACCGAACGAACTTTAAGGCGGCTGAAATTTCCAGCTCCCCAGGCCCTCTGGGAAACCCAGAGACCAGGCAGTCCATCCTCCCTTCCCTCCTCTGGCTTCCATGCTGCTTTTCATAGGAAAGCGAGGCGTGTCACAGGCCAAATTGAATAAGCCCCTCTAATCGACCGTCTCCACTTCTCAAATACGATTTGAAAGCCTAACGTGGATTTATTGGTCCCCTAAGGTAGAGGCAGGTTCTGTTAGCAGCACGGCACACCCAGTACCCTGGGAGAATGAGCGAGCGCAGATGCGTGGGACTCAGAGATGCAAGGGTGGAGCACGAGGAGGTGCATTTGGGAGAGAAGAGATTGGGGAGTGGAAATATGTTTTCTAGCCTCGCTCCGTTACAATCAACAACAGCAGAGAAAGCGTCTCCACGGGGTTATGAAAAATTCATTAGTAGCATGCTAGAGGGCTGAGAGGCCGGCCATTGTTTGATTAGATTAGCGAGGATGAGAGCAGTCCTAAATGAACTGAGATTAAGAGTCGGACTCCCCCCTCAGCCAGTCCTCTGTGTATAATCAAGGCTTCTTCCAGCCAGCCATCTTTGTTTGTCTACTGAGCTGGGCAGGGGCTGGTTCGGTACAGAGGAGGGGTCTTGGAGGGGTCTCGGGGACTCCAGCTCCAACCGTTGCCTAGCTGCTGCCCTCCTGTTTCAGAGACCTGTTTTCTTTCTCTTGAGTCTTCCAGAATCGAGAACCTGTAACACAGGTGCAGCGTTTGAGCCCAAGGAATAGTTTTGGGAGGGAAACCGGGCAAAGCCTGATAACTCACTCAGCAAGCATTCTAGGAGACAGACCACCAGAGATCAACAGAGAGAGTTATGTGGCCTGCTGGCAGGCCCTTAATCCCATTACTCTAGAGGGAGAGGGAGGAGGATCTCTGTGATTTGAGGACAGCTTGGTCTACCTAGCAAGTTCTGGGCCAGCTAGCTAACACAGGGAGACTCTGTCTGGCGGTTGTGGAGAGACCTGGAGAGACCGCTCAGTGGTCAAGAACACTCATGACCCTTGCAGAGGACCAGAGTTTCCGGCATCCACGCGCTGGCTCGCAATTGTCTGTAACCCCAGTTCAGAGCATCTGATGCCCTCTTCTAGCTTCTGTGGGCATTGCACGCACATGGTGCACAGATGTACACATAGGAAAAACACTTATACATATAAAAAAAAATCTTAAAAACAAAACAAAACAGAGCTAGGGGACCAGTTCTGTAAAGCAGCCTACCCTTAAATCTGATATTCAACTTCAATCCACAGATCCAACATGAAAAGCCAGGTACAATAACTACTTGTATTCCTAGTCACCCAGCAAGTTCTGGGCCAGTGAGAGACTCTAGCTCAAAACCTAATGTGGACAGCTGTTAAGGAATGACTCTGGAAGTTGACCCCTGACCTCCACGCACATGAGGGTGCTGTTAAATCTGAGAGGAGGTGGGGCTTGCAGAGCCGGCTAATCAGGAAAAGGTGCCAGCACCTAAGTCTGACCACCTGGGTTTGATCCCCAGACCCACAGGGTGGGAGAGAATTGACTCCTGCCCTCTGATCCTCTTCCTCCACAGGTGTGTGTGCCCCTCCCCCCATCAAACAAGAATTTTAAAATATAATAAATAATGGAGATGACGGGTGTGTATCTGGGAGAGGTGGCATTTGAAAAGAGACACTGTGCCCCTCGGGGGAGAAGAGACTCGGAATGAGGGGACAGCTCATGCAAAGGTCCTGTGGTTTCAGGAACAGCCGGGAAATGTGTGTGACCAGGAGGGAGGATTAAAAATCATGTCAGGATGTGAACGGGGGCTAAATCATAGAATCCAGTGAAGATCTAGTAGGGAGAGACAGACTGAAATGTTTGGGGCAGAGGAGCCACACAGGCTGCCTGGAGTTTTCATGCCTCCTTCCTCGAAGTGGGTTGAGAACAGACACCCCAAGCAATTAGAGGCCATGAATTGGGGGATGGCTCTTCGCAGACTGGTGGACTGTGGTTGGATGCTGGTTACATTTAGCAGCTTAGAAACTTAGTAACTTAGCAGTTACTGGGAACAGGGTTTGGTCCTTGCCAGCCGTGATTGAAAAAACAAAAGCAATAATAATGATAATAATAATAATAACAACAACAACAATAACAATAAAAAACCATGATAGAAATTTATGGCTACTGTCATCTGAACTCTTTTGGTTGCAAGAAATAGAAATGGACTCAATTCTGCTGTTCCTTGATGCATATAACTGGGGAGTTTTGGGGTAGCACCAATTCAGCTGGGACCCAGCTACTTAGAGGTTAGGGGTAACCCCAGCTCTCAGCTCCAGCTCCTTCCAGGTGTATTCGGCCAGGCAGGTCCTCTTTGTGGAGACAGAGTGGCTGCTGGGAGCCAAACACAGGCATCCTCTCCCCTCAGCACCATACAGCAAGTTCACACTTACTTCCACCTGGCTCCCGTGGACGGGTGGGGCATCCTTCTCACCTGTCAGGTATGACCATTTCTCTGTTCTGAGACTTAGGAAGACAGATTGCTTTCGTGGGTCAGTTCAGGGAGTGAACTCGGCCCTTCCCAAGTGCCATGGACCAGACATGGTTCCCCAAAGGAGAGGTAGCCGCTGTTCCTAGAGGCTGTGGTGGGAGCGACTGGAAGAGACAAGTTTTAACAGGTGTGTCTATGAGCCTCCATCTGGGATAGTAGCCATTGTAGACAATCAGAGCCTGGAACTACGGCCATTTTTGAGCAGTCTGATGTGGGTGCCGGGAGCCCAACTTGATCCTCTGCAAGAACAGCCAACGCTCTTAGTGGCTGAGCTATCTCTCCGCCCCCATAAGTTACATTTTGAAACACCATTTAAAGCTCCGTGGGTTTGGATCACAGTGTTGCCTCTTCTAGATGTGAGCTGTAATCTCGATGCAACTGGGTAAAGGATGCATTTGTTACAGGTGTCTCTCCCAGCCGTCCAGGTCTCAAGTCATTGTCTGTGACATTGCCTGTGGGCTTATGCCATAACCCTCCCTCTGCCCAGACACTTCAGCCCAGTGTGGCCAGACATAATCTGGCCTTCTCTTCTTTGTTGGAGACAGTAAATATGAAGAAGACCAGAGCATAGAGCCTAGGTCTTTATTCTGCCCCTCACAGCCCTTCTGTGAATTGGGCGGTCTTATGAAGCCTAGAGGATCCTGGGAGAGTTAAGGTTCAAGTTTACTTAACCAGGACTTCACGATGCAGCTGGTCAAGGGGTGGCGGATATAATGCTGCCCAACTGGACTCTCAGGTAAAGGACAACTAGTCTCAAGTATGCCTAGGCATACAAATGGGTATACGTATGCTATAAATGATATTCTCGTACAAAAGCACAAATGGCACAGGGAGCCCCATCTCGTGCAATGAATAAGCGCTAATTAAAAAAAAAAAAAAAACCAAAAACGTGTGCATCTGAAACTCAAGGTCCCCTGCATCCGGCTCCCCGTCTCTGTCTCTGATGGAGTGCAGGGCTTTGAACGTGCTGGGATGGCTCTCTCTAACAGTGAGCACCATTGCAAAAAGGTGTTGATCACTCAAGATAACGAGAAAGTTGACAATGGTTGCTCCTGACTAGCTGTCTGGAGTGATGAAGAACCATGAGCTGTAGGTGGGTGGCTTTTGGTGATTTTAGGATGGATACGAGTTTACCAGTGAGCTGTATCCCTTGTCCTGGTTTTATTGTTACTTTTTTTTTTTTTTTTTGGACCATTATTTTGTTAGCTTTCCATTGCGTGGACAAAAAAAAAAAAAAAAAAAAAAACGCCTGAGGAAAATCAGCTTATAAGGATGAAAGGTTTCAGAGTCTCAATCCATAGCTGGTCTCTGCTGCTTTCGGGTCTATGGAAGGACAGAGGGAGACAGGCAGGAGCAGGTCCCAGAATCCTTTTCAGGGCACACCCACAGGAGCCTAACTTCCTCCCTTCAGACCTTACTACCTAAAGACTCTACCACTCACCAACATGTCTCCAGGCTGCTGAACCAGCTCAGCCTGTGGGCCTCTGGGGACACCATAATGGTGGTTCTGTGGCTGAGTTTGAATTCCTGAGTCTTACCTCTCTGTGGCTTCCTGTGGGTGTGCACCAACCACACAGGATGCGAACGGCACTATCAAGAATGTTACATTTTACATTTAATTCTGGGTTGATGCGCACACTCACAGGGGAGGCCACCGATCCTCTGGAGCTGGAAGTAGAGGCAGCTTTGAGCTGTCTGATGTGGGTGCTGGGAACCCAACTCGATCCTCGTTCCAAGGTTCCAGCCATCTCTCTAGCCTATACAAATTGCGTTTTAAATTGGCATTTAAAGCTATGCGGGTTTGGATCCCAGCCCTGTCTCTTCTCTACGTGACTTCACCAGTTGGTCAATGAGCCCGAGATCTGCCTGTCTCCACCCTGAGGGTTACAGGCGTGACTGTTACAGGCTGTTTCTATGGCTCCTGGGTATCGAACTCAAGTACTCCACACACTGAGCCTTTGCCCCAGTCACTCCTGCCCCACATGTAAGAACTGTTGCTTAATATGCTGGGTCATAAGAGTTATGCTATGGGGGTGCTTAATATGCTGGGCCTGGGTCTCTCCTAAGGCTCTCCATGGGCGGCAGCACTAGCGCCCCTTAGAGGTTGACAGGAGATGGCAGTCAGCTGCAGTCCCGCACTTTCCACAGAGGGATTTTACCATCAGCAAGGGCCACATGCTCCGTCAAGTTTGAGAAACAAGAGTCTGGTCAGCTACATAGGCTTTTCTCTTTCTCTTTCTCTTTCTTTTCTTTTCCTTTCCTTTCTTTTCTTTTCTCTTCTTTTCTTTCTTTTTTCTTTCTGTGGCAAAATATTCACATTTTCACTGACTTAGTGCACAATCGAATGACATTAACTATTATGGCAATAATATCACCACCCAAACTCCCTCTGTTCCTCCCCCCATAGAAGCCCCTATGCCCATTAAACAAGAACTCCCTCTCCACCTGTATACCCCTCCTCTCCACCCCCAGCCTCTACTTTGCATTTTGGAATTTTCCTCTTCTAGGCACCACATGTAAATAGATTAATACAATACTTATTTTTTGAGCCCGTTTTCTGGCACTTATGTCTTCTGGGTTTGTTCATGTTGTAGCGGGAATCATTACCTCGTACCTTTTCTATGGCTGTGTAATATTCCGTCCTGTGGTATATTTGTTGTTTCTTGCCTCTATGAGAAATTGCCAGAGTAAAACAACGAAAGAGAGGAGGGATTTATTCGTGATTGACGGCTTTAGAGGCTTGGGCTGATGGCCACGTGACTACTGCAGAGAGGCAGAGCATGTGATATACAGGAAAAGACCAGGGACAAGCTACACTTTTTTTTTTTCTTTGAGACAGGGTTTCTCTGTGTAGCCCTGGCTGTCCTGGAACATACTCTGTAGATCAGGGTGGCCTCCTACCCACATAGATTCGCCTGTACCTGCTTCTGGAGTGCTGGGGTTAAAGGTGTCTGCCAATACTGTCCCAAGTAGGAGAGGGTGGTCCCCCGGAAGCTACAGAGTTTAAAAGCATGCATACCCCTCAGTGGCATGTTTCCTCCAAAGGTGGCCCACCCAGCTGCCAACACACAAAGAGATTCACCAGTTGGTGAAGTTGGAGCCGTCACTGTCCACTCGAGCCTTCAGAGGACATTTCTATACTCGATCCATGACGCACAGACATGCCACTGACTTTTGTTTCCCATGAGAGTGCCCCTGAACCCCACGTGACTGCAGCTGCAGTACACGTGTGTGCACATGGGATAAACACATGGTACTACAACAGATGAGTTTGACCATGTCTCGCTAAGTGAAAGAAGACACGCTGTGATTCCAATTACACCCCTAGATCTTCAAAATCCTGGGGAGAGAAAGCAGAACGTCTGTTTCCCAGGGTCGAGAATGTCACTGTGTGTCAGTGCCAAGGTCCTGGGACTGGTGGCACAGCAGTGCCGGTGAACTCAGTGGCATGAATCAGGGTACTTACAAGGATGGATTTTACTGTGCAGTAAACAAAAGGGGAAACGGGGGTGGGGGGGAACAGCTTCCTGGGCACTGGTTTTACACAGGCGTGTGGTGGCTTCCTGACCCTGATACTTAGTCGGTGCCTGAGAAAACAATTTGGTCCTCTGTTTGCTTTTAAATAATGCTAAATTCACTACGCACCAGGACCAGTGTAACTGGGTGCTGGATCGAGTGAGTGAGCCGGTTAAACCCTTCCCTTTGACAATGCTGGCTTTATCCATGCGGTCAGATAAATACCTCCGACACACAACTAAATGGAGGAGCCACAGAGCAGTCTAGCAATTCTCAAAATGACACACAGCTCATCGTGGCGGAGGTGGGATTGGAGAACCTCAGGACATAAGGACGGACAGGGGTATGTGTTCTGCCCCTCAAGGTGCTTGCCAAAGTTGGTCTAGCTTAGATAGCTACGGGGTTTTCTGAGACAGCATTTTGTTAGGTAGCCCAGGGGGGCTTCAAGCTTGAACCGCTTTGTACAGCGTTGCATTTTCCTAGTGTTTCTTGGAGGGTGTGGGAGGGTGAAGGTCACTGGTCTGTTGTTGCCAAGAATGACCATCTGTGTCTGTTTCTCCTGTGGCTGTGGGTGAGCCTTCTTCAAGTGTGAGTGCAGATTTTTGACCAGGAGGATGGGTCACTGGAGGAGCTTCGGAGGTGCCCAGGGCTCTTGCAGAGGCACACGGGGGCACTGGCTGGGTCCCTCCATCGCCACCAGCCATTATCTTATCCAAAGCTGCAGAACTTAATGCAAATCGAATTTGCCTCTGAAGCTGTAGCTTCCAGAATCCTAATTGAGAGACGCTTATCAGGCACTTTGAGTGCTGTCCGCAGGGGCTGTTTTGAGCATCACAGCAGGCAGGAGGGCTCCCTCCCTGTCAGCAAGTGACCAGGGCATCTGCGTGTGCAGCAGAGGAGAGGGTGCCCCGGGCGGATGCTTTGCCTTAGGATGCAAGCTGAGGAACAGCTGCGGCGAGTGGGACTTGCTTCTCCTCTTTCTACGTGGTTTGATTCCATATACAAAGGAAGCCACTGCGTGATCTCCTGGGCGGCACGTTCATGTGTGCACACACAGATGTAGACAGACACACAAACACACACAGGAGCGCACAGATACAGACAGACAGACAGACAGATGTACACGTATGTACATACAGACTCGGACAGATAAGCACACACACACATACACATGTACATAAACACATAGACTGACACACACATGTATATACACATGTACATAAACACATAGACTGACACACACACATATATACACACACACAGGTACATAAACACATAGACTGACACACACACATATACACACACACAAAGGCAGAGAGACAGACAGACATACATATGTTGTTTCTCTGCTTCTCTGTCTGTCTGTCTGTCTGTCTGTCTGTCTGTCTGTCATCTCGGGTATGTGGATCTTATTGTTTTGCTCATTAGCTGTGTATCTTGGATCAACTATGATGTTGATTTTCCATCTTGGGGGATGACGGGTCCTTAAGACCTGCCTCGTGGGCAGGCTGTGATGAGAGGGTAAAAGCTGAGCCTTGTTCAACTGTGCCGGAAGTGATGATAAGTGATGTTCTAGGCATGGCTGCTGCCATTTTTCGGACGTGAGGTGTGCCAGATAACTACCGTGTGTGGGTATATTAGAGGAAAAACTCTAAAATTAACTAAAACTGTGGACACGAGGGGCTGCCGGGATGGCTCAGTGGTTAAGAGCCCTCGCTGCTCTTGCAGAGGACCTGGGTTCAGTTCCCAGCACCCACATGGTGTCTCGCACAACCAGCTCTAACTCCAGTCCTGGAGATCCCACAGCTTCCCCTGGCTTCTCCTGACGCTGCGTGCCTGCGGCACACAGAGATACACAGGCCAAACATCCACATTCATAAATAATAATAAAAACTCTCACCACGAGCCATCTTCCCCTTCGTGAACAGAGATCATAGGAGACAATTTCTGCTACTTTTATCATTATTATTATTAATTAAACGTTTTCCGTGACAGTTTGAATCAGGTATGGAAGGCATTTTTCCAGAGTAACTCCGTGGCTAGTAGTTCAGTAGTAGGGGCATGTCCGCTGAGCCCCTCTCCCACTCACGGCTATTGTGAGGGCCCCCTGCTTTGATTTCAGGATTACACTGTTCATGCTGTGTCTAAAGGACGGAATTTGTCAGCCTGCCTCCCAGTCTTCCGGCTCTGACATCCTTCCCGTCCCCTCAGCGCTCCCTGAACTTTGGAGGGAGGGATTCTATTAGATAACTTAGTTAGTGACGAGTTCCCATCCTGCACTTGGGCAGCGTCTCGGGCAGACATGACTCTCTGCATTCTCCACCAGTTCATGGCAAACGAGAGGTTTTTCTGCTTACGGTTGTCAGGAGCTTCTGTCTCGCTGGCTGCACAGAGCCAATGAGGAATGGGAAGTTCCTGAGGCAGCAGGGGCTGAAGGGAAACCCCAAGTTAAAATATAACGACTATAATTGCTATTCTGATGTGTATGAGTGTTTAACCTAGCTGCATGTCTGTGCACCGTGTGTGTGCCTGGTGCAGGAGGAGGCCACAGGAGGGCACTGGCTTTCCTGAAACAGAAGGCGTGGAGTTGTGAGTCACTCTGTGGGTTCTGGGATTTGAACCTAGGTCCTCAGGAAGAGCAGCCAGTGCTCTTAACTGATGAGCCATCTCTCCAGGCCCTGTTCTTTTTTTTTAAACCTGAACTTATAGACTTACCTTAAGACAAACAGATAAACCATGCATTTGTGGGCAACACACTCAGCAGGCGACTGTAGTTTTCGTCTCCTTGTTTGTACCACGGTGCTCCGAATGCAGTTTCAGGGATCCAGGAACAAGTAGGAAAGATTCGGTACCAGTTCCTACAGTCTTCCGTTCCCTCTGTGCACACACGGGTCCTTCGTGTGTTTCTTTTCTTTTCTTTTTTTTAAGATTTATTTATTTATTATATATAAGTACACTGTAGCTGTCTTCAGACACACCAGAAGACGGCATCCGATCTCATCACAGATGGTTGTGAGCCACCATGTGGTTGCTGGGAATTGAACTCAGAACCTCTGGAAGGGCAGTCAGTGCTCTTAACCACTGAGCTATCTCTCCAGCCCCCAACCACTCTGTTCTTAGGAGAAGGTTTTTATTGTGAATGAGAGAAAAACATTCAGAGGCATCTGGGAAAGTACAGAGGAGAGAGCAAGAGAAACATATCTGGGGATGGCCAGGGCTTGGAAGTGAGAGAGAGTGAGCTGTGGCGCTAGTGAGACAGATGAACAGAGCGAGGGAAAGGAGAGAGAGGGAGAGAGGGAGAGAGGGAGAGAGGGAGAGAGGGAGAGAGGGAGAGAGGGAGAGAGGGAGAGAGGGAGAAAGGGAGAGAGAGAGAGAGAGAGAGAGAGAGAGAGAGAGAGAGAGAGACAGTGCTCAATCTGGACTCTGGAATGTGTAACAGGCACTGAGATCCCAAGGGAGCCTGGAGGCCAGCATGGGCTTTCATAGGCTATGGTGGGTTCCACCAGAGGAGAATGGGGTTCCTCCAGAGAAGGGTGATGACTCCTTTCGGCAGATGGGAACCAGTTTCCCAAGTTTCTCAGGAGGGCTGTCTTTCTCTAACTACAGAGAGCCTCCTTTAGTCCAGGTCAGGCCAGGTCTAGATGTTTGGACCTCTTGAGAACCAACGACTGCAATCAAAAGCACAAATCCAAGCTGGCTGTGAGCTGCGCCTCACCTGAGCATGGACAGTGACGTGGACTTCGGACAAATCACGTGCTCAGGTGTCCTCAGATGGCTGCGGGAATCTCATGTGTATTGATTTTGAGGTTATGAATGAATTTCAATGTGTAGACTGCAAGCAGAGTGGTCGGCCGTGAGCTCTGAGGCTCAGTGGAGCTTTTCCTAACTCTTTACCCCCCATCTACTCTGAGACCTGTGTCCTATGAGGGGTGTGGCTCTGCAAATAGCGTCTCACTGTGTAGTCCTGGGAGGTCTGGAAAGCACTCTGTACACCAGGCTGGCCTCACACTCACGGAGAGCCTCCTGCTTCTGCCTCCTGAGTGCTGGGATTCAAGGCCCAGCTCATGGTTTTGCTTGTTTGTTTGAGACGGGTCTTGCATGAGGTCCAGGCTGGCCTTGAACTCATCCTCCTCCTGTCTCAGGCTCCCAAGTGTTGGGATGATGGGTGGGTACCGCCCCTGCCAGCTTTGGGCCTTAGGGGGTCTCCGTGCTTGTATTTAAGGTGGTTTGTATCTGTTTCTATTGTCCTGAGGTATGAGTAGTTGTCTGTTAGTACACCTTAGAGCTGTATGGGCACCAGGAGATCAGGTAAATCTTTGAATCCCAGGTCCCTAGTGGTAGCTCTCATGATGCCCAGCGTGGGTTAAATTGTTCAAATACTTTAATCCTGATCGCTGTTCCCCTTGGATTTTTCTTTACGGAATTAATAAAAGGTACTTTCTTAGACCTAAAGGTGATTGACACCCAGCTTTTCAGCTCTAGCGACACGGGCTCAGGGTTGGTTCATGAGGTTGCCTTCATAGCTGACCTTTGATGGATTGGGGAGAATTTCCCAGCAAACTCCCTGGAGTAGTTCTGGGGGTGGGGTTTGTAGGGAGCTAGCTGCTACTTTGAGCCTAAGCTGGGTTTGCCCTGTCTTGAGGTAAGTGGGACTCTTTTGTGGTGTGATTAACAGCCTAAATATACCACTGTCAACACGCTTGCAGAGAGCCAACCTTCCCGAGAGCTTGGGAAGGCACCCCAGCTCCGTCTGGAGCACTCCCTCCATTAGCATCTTCAGGTTCAGGGAAATAAAGCTCTACAACTTCTGTAAATAACTGACATACAAGCACACGTCCGCTGCTCCCACAGCTCCAGTGATTGCTTTTATGAAGGGGGGGTGTGTGTCTCCTTCTGGCCTGTGACCTCATTTTGGAAAATCCAAACTGATTTATTAGTTTACTAGCTCTGCATAAGGTGGGCCTGTTAGAACTTCATCTTCGCAGAAAGTGTTGTCTTCACTAGGGGAGTCTGAAGCTAAGGCAGGCGGCAGGCGTCTGATCGCACCCACTTAACAGCTCGCATCTCTGGGAGCTTTATATTGAGCGACTGCTTGGGCAGAAGCGTCAATATCTCCCTTTCCTGGATGGGGAGGCTGAGGCTCAGAAAAGATAGGTGAGCAGCAGAGGACCACACAGCCTGCAAACGATAGAGTCTAGATCTGCAGGACTTCAAAGCCTGCGCCTTAACTGTCATGCTGGGCGGTGCCTGTAAAAATCTCTTTATAATATGGCCTCGCTCTGTGACCTTGAAGGCGGTTTTTTGAACACTAAATTTGCATATCATTTCCTAGACACTTATTGTATGAATACAGGCAGTTGGGAGTTGGCCTCTGTGGGGGTAGAGAGAACAGCAAGCATGTTTGCACAGTATTGATCATGACCAACAGTGCCTGAGTTCTCTCTCTCCTCTCTTTCTCTCCGTCTGTCTGTCTCTCTTTCTCTTTCTCTCTGTTGCATATGTGCCTGTGTGTGCATATATGTATGTGTGTGCGTGAGAGATAGGTGGACGGAGAGGAGAGACAGAGGGGGAGAGAAAGAGAAAAAGAGAGAGAGAGAGAGAGAGAGAGAGAGAACAGAGAGAAGAGGGAAGGAGAGAGGGAGAGAGAGAGAATGGAGACCTGAGGTTGATGGTTGATGGGTTGATGTCAAATATTTTCCTCTTCCCTCTGCTCCCTCTCCCTTTCCCTCCCCCTCCCCCATCTCTCTCAACCCTGAGCTCACCAGCCCAGCTGTCCACCTAGTTCTCATTTCTACCTCACCCACCGGCTTTCCCATGGCAGCCCCGGGGCTCTGACCTCTGGTCCTCACACTTGCAAGGCCGTTCCCGAGCTCAGAAGTGTGGGTCTTTGATGAAGCCAGTGAACCGTGGGTGGGTTAGTCACTAGAGTGACAGGAGCAGCTTCCATAGTCTCCGGACACGGACCACCCAGGGTCTGCCTAGCCATTCATCATCACAAGCTGTGCTGTGTGGAGTGGCAGGGCAGGTGATTTATATCCTGGCCTGTTAGGTTCAGAGCCTTCGATGCTCCGTGCTCTGCTCCTCCTGACCTGTGCGCCCCTGCTCCCCTGCTCAAGGCAGCTAAGACCTAAAGAAGATGCAAAAAAAAAAAAAAAAAAAAAATCCAGATTAATAATCTTATACTTTGGGCCTCGTGGGCAATATGGACCATTTCTTTCTTGCTGTGGACTTGTGCGACCTGAGCCACCAGAGAGCACCAGATCAACATCAGGCATGGTTTTTTTTTTTTGTTTTTTTTTTTTTGGTTCTTTTTTTTTGGAGCTGGGGACCGAACCCAGGGCCTTGCGCTTCCTAGGTAAGTGCTCTACCACTGAGCTAAATCCCCAACCCCCAGGCATGGTTTTAAAAAGACCGGGGGTGGGGGGGTGGGGGGGTGGGGGGTTGGGGAATGAGAGGATAGAGGACAACAGGACCGGGAGAGGGCAGGGGGAGGGCGGGGGAGGGCGGGGTCTGTGGCTGGCATCTAAAGAACTTGGGTATGGGAACTTCAGCTTATTGTCAAATACACTACATGCTTTGGGGAACAGCGGGAGAACTGAGGGGAAAGTTCATGGTCAGGAGCGGGGCATGGCCGGAGGCAGATGTTAGGAGTAGGATTTAGGAGAACAAATAAAAGTCTCCAGGGCATTCATCGTGTGGATGAGGCAGTGGCTGATCGCAGTCCATTGCAACTGTCACCATCATCAGGGCAGCTGCGACCACTGGCAGGGGCCTGATCTGACCTACTGACCTCCTTCAGAGACAGTTGGGTGGGGATGGTCAGTAGACCCTCAATGGAGAGTCCTGCTCTCCCTGTGCCTCCCAGCCATGAGTATGTGATTCTGTCCAAACGGCGAGTCTCCAGGGAGCTGGAGTATTAACTGTGGGAGACTAATTGAAGTGGGGACTCCACCTATGCAGCTGTGGTGCACTATTCCATACTGGGTGAGGCTTTCAGGGTATGGCTGCGTTGGGGTTCCCCTCGCTTTGTAAGGGAGCCCAATAAACTCAGTAGTTCCTCAAGTTTCACTCTCTTGGAATCTTAGGTTTGTCATCTGGCTCTATAAGGAGGGACCTTTGTTTACATCTCCCCAGGGAAGGAGCTTAGCCACACCTCCTAGATGCCACTCTCCCACTGTCCTTGCCTCGGTATCTGGGAAACCCCGTGTGGGTTCTTGGCTTCCTCTTTTCTTCCGAAAGCCACACATAGTGGAGTTGATTCTACTGGGGCAAGAGAGTAAGGCTCAAGGTCTGTGGAAGTGGGGAGGGGTAGTCGTGGTGCTGAGACTGGAAGCAGACGACCCTGAGTGCGTTCCAGCCAGGATTTCAGGTTTTACACATTTTCTCCTCATTTTCAAAGTCAGACAGCTACGGTGACTTGAAAAGGGGATTGGCGTGGGAGCCGTTCATTCGTGTTGGTCACCTGCTGCTGAGGCGAGAAAGAACTCAGAGAAGCCACAAGGTGTGGCTTCAGAGCCTGGGCTCCCAGGCAGCATCTGCAGCTGGAGCGTTCCACCCAAGCGCATGCGCTGTGTCCCGGCTTCCCAAGCCTTGTTACTTTATTAGTAAAGGAAAACAGTCTCAGATACCTCCTACATGTTATTATTTTTCTTATATTACTTAAATAGCTACTGACACAAGTTAATATAATCTCATTAAATTATATTTATTTAGTTGTTCCTGTGTGCATGTGGCCTTGTGTGGAGCTCAGAGGACAGCAGGAGGAAAGAGTTCCCTCCTACCGGTTCTTGTTGGCCTGCCTGCTTGCAAGACCAGTTTAGCTTGGATATTTATTAAGGTCTAGAGACTCTCTGTGTGATGACCTAGTTGAGGCTATGTTATCAGACGTGGTGCATAGAGCAGGCTGGCCAATCCTTAGCCTACGGTGAGCAGAGTAGCTGACCACAGTGGAGGACAATCCATCCCCAAATATCCGGGGAGCCCAGGTTAAAACTCTCCTGTCCACACCAAGGCATAGCGTCTAATACATTCCACAAAGACGCCCAACAGCACTGAAGGCCGAGAACCAGCATGCCCAAACTGAATACAGGTGCTTTTGCAAAACCAGGTCATGCTATCGCCTGACATCAACGATGCAGATATTTTGCTGAGAATAAACTGCTCATTAAAATTCAACGGGCCCAGCCTGCTTTGGTGTGGGTCATTTGGTCCCTGGTGAGCCTCAGGCCCGTGCTTAGTTGGTGGCTTAGTTTTTCTGAGGCGTGAAGAGTAATGGACCATAGGAGTGACTATATTTGGTCTTCACTCAGGGGATTGGGCGTGATCCTTGTATTGAATCTACTGAAGTTCGATTCTCATTAGCTGGTGATAATTAAAGTGGCGTGGCTCAGTGCCAACTGTGTTATAAGTTAGAGCAGCCGAGGGCCCCAGGCAGCACTGGCTTTTAACGTGGGTGTCCAGGTCACCTAGCAGGTACATGACCTAGGTCCCATTCTGAAAACTTACAATGTAACAATGAAATAATACTTGAATAAAAATGTAAGATTTTATTTGAAAACACTTCTGGCAGAGAGGAGATGTCTCAGCGGTTAAGAGCACTGGCTGCTCTTCCGGAGGACCCAGGTTCAATTCCCAACACCCATGTGGTAGATCACAACCGCCAGTGTCAGAGGATCTGAGCCCCCCTCTTCTGGCTTCCATGGGCACCAGATATGTACACGGTGTGCAGACATGCACGCAGGCAAAACATTCAGGCATGTAAGATAAAAATAATTGAAATCGGGGTTGGGGATTTGGCTCAGTGGTAGAGTACTTGCCTAGCAAGCGCAAGGCCCTGGGTTCGGTCCCCAGCTCCAGAAAAAAAACAAAAACAAAAAACAAACAAACAAAAAAAAACACCCCAAAAAATAATTGAAATCTATGAAAAATTATCAAAAAATAAAAAAAACCTCCCTAGTAGAGCATGCCGGTGCACACATCTTAGTCCCAGCACTCAGGAAGCAGAGGCAGGAAGATCTCTTCGAGTTCCATGCCTGCCAGGGTCACAGAGTACCTTATCTCAAAAGCTGAAGAAAAACTTATTTTGAGACAGAGTCTCATTTTGAAAGCACAGCCATCCTGCTGCCTCAGCTTCCCATGCCGGGATTCCGAGTGGCCTTCACTTAGCAGTGCATTTTTGGGGTGGGGGACAGTGCTGTGGGGTGGAGCCTACGATTGCAGACATGCTTCAAAGATGCTCTTCCACTGGCGCACAACCTCAACGTCATCAACCACGCCCATGTTTGTCGCATGCGCATGCGCTGTAGATGCTCTTCCATGGGCGCAAAACTCCAACGTCATCAACCACGCCCATTTAGTGCTTTGTTATTCAGAGTGACATGTTTCAGTATGAGACATTTGGTTTGTTGTCTTACACGCTGTGCTTTCATTGTAGTCACCCTGTATTTAATCTCGTCCCTGCCCCCATGTTGCCTCCTCCCTTCATCTTCCAAATAAACCCTTTCTATTTGTCACATATAATGCCTGTCTTTACTATTTGTGTACCGTCCCCCCTCCCCCAGTTCCTATTCCACCTAATATAATGATCTCCAATTCTGTCCTTTCTCTGTGAATGACAATTTTGGTGCTAAAAGCATTTTATTTATTGACTGATTGTGCATTGGTGTTCTTCCTCCGTGTATGTCTGTGTGACAATCTAAGATTCCATGGAACTAGAATCATAGATAGTTGTGAGCTGCCACGAGGGTGCTGGGAATTGAACCCCAGTCCTTTGGAAGAGCAGCCAGTGCTCTTAACCCCTGAGCCATCTCTTCAGCTCAACTTTTTCTTCTTGATGGCAGGATAAAACCCCATACACTCACGTCATATTTTCTCTTTTTATTTTAAAGGTTTCTTTTTATTTTACGTCTTTGAGGGTCTGCCTAGCTACCTGTGCACTGTGGGCACGTTTGCTGCCCACAGAGGCCAGCTGAGGGCACCAGATCCCCTGGAACTGGAATTAGAGGTGCTTGTGAATCATTGTGTGGGTGCTGGGAACTGAACGTGGGTCCTCTCTCTGCAAGAGCTACGAGTGTTCTTAATTCCTAGGCCATCTTTCCAGACTTGGGTCACAGTACCTTTCCTTTTATCCATCTGTTGATGGGAATCAAGGCTGAATTCATAACTTTGCTACCCTGAGCAGGACTGCAGTAACACGCAGGTGGGCAGATGTCTCTGTGGTTCCTTCATGTATGTCCTCAGAGGCTGCATAGCTGCAACATATGATTGTTACACAGTAATGTAGAATTCCTGTATGGAGTTAGAGGAGACTCCTGGGAATTCATCTGGGGACCCCTTGAGCCTCCACATATCCTGGTTTCCAGATATGGTGGTGTCATGTCAGAACAGGCTAGATTATTCTCTCTCTCTTTCTCTCCCTCTCTCTGTCTCTGTCTCTCTGTCTCCCTGTCTTTCTGTCTCTCTCTCCCTCCCTCCCCCATATGTTGGTGGGGGTTGGGGGAGAGAGCTGGAGGTTGGCCATTTCCTCCAAATCCACTCAGTGCTAGAGAAGGTGATGCCGAGTGTGGTATCTGTGGTGGAAGACATCTGAATTCTTCGGTGAGCCTCGGGGGAAGATGTCAGAGAGGAGGTGACATTAGAAGCGGGTCTTGGAAGAAGTGAGATTGTTTTAGCATTTACCTGTCTGGACCTGTGGGAAAGACAGAGGGAAAAAGACCCAGGGATTTTTCTGGGAGTCAGGTCCGTGACAGCCTATTGACAGAGATCCTTCTGTGATGCCCAACACTGTTCCCTCACTTTCCAATCTCTGTAGAATTTAGTTAAATGTCATTTCAAGGAGCAAGCTCAAGGTCACATCAGCTGAGAGACCTGCACCCCAGTATTCATATAAGCTTAGTGTAGCAGACGTCAACATCCCCCTCAAATTCCTGTGTTGAAATCTAAACCCCCAATGTCATGTTGTCAATGTTAAGTGGTAAGAGAGTTATGAGGGTGGGGCCCTTGTGAATGAGATTAGCGGCCCCTCTACAGAGACTCACTGAGTTCTCTCCTTTTCTTTCCACTGTGTGTGGGCACAGCAGGGAGTTGGGTGTCTGTAACCTCGAGAGAAACTTCACCAGACACTGTTGTCCTGCTCTTGGACTTTACTCCTCCAGAACCATTAGAAAGTTGTCTGTTGGTTATAAGTTGTGTAGTCAATAATGTTTTCTCATGGCAATGCATGGAAGCAGAAGGGTTAGTGGGGCTTGTTAGAACTGTGTGTGTTCGTGTGTGTGTGAGTGTGAGCATGTGTGTCAGTGTGTGCACTTGTGTGTGCACATGTGTGCACGAGTGTGTCCATGTGTCTGTGTGTACATGCATCTGTGTGTGTGTGTATGTGTGCACCAGAGGCTGATGTCCAGTCTTCCTTGATTGTTCTCCACCATTCTTTGAGGCCGGGTCTCTCAGTTGAACCTGGATCTTGCTAATATTATGCCTAACCTCACCACCATCTCGCTGTAGGGTTTCCTGTCTCTGTCTTCTGAGAACTGGAATTATGTGGGGACGCCACAACCATCTGGCATTTACATGGGCTCTGAGGATCCGAACTCTGGTGATTGCTTCTTGGGTAACAAATCATTTAACCACTGAGCTGTCTCCCCAGCCTTTTGTTAGATGTTGGACCCTGATTTTTGTCTGGCACAAAGTCACTGTGGGTACATGTCACTGGAACAGTAGTGACTTTGCGTGACTTGTACCTTAGCTGCTGTTGGGTGTTGCTGTCACTGCGTGGCAGCTGAGATCTTGGGTTCCGCCATGTGTCCCTATTGATTAAGTCTATCCCACCCCGACCCCATATCCTCCCCTGAGTTCTCACCGCATGAACACAGCTCACATATGTAGAATGTCATTGCTCTGTACCCTCCTCAGATTATTGGGTTCTTGGGACTGGAGAGATGGTTCAGTGGCTGAATGTATTATTGTTGCCATCGAGGACCTGAGTACAGTTCCCAGCAAACATGCTAAGCGGCTCTCTTAGTCCTGTAACTACAGCTTCAGGAGATGTGAGGTCCTCTTCTGCCCTCCAAGGCACCTGCATTCACACACACACACACACACACACACACACACACACACACACTGGTCCTTAATTAAAAATAAAAGTGGTATGTAACTGGCTCTCATCTGCTACCAGCCCTAGAGGCAGACAGGGGTAGAAAGGGTAGATAAATCAGGACATGCTGGCGGGGTCTGAATATAACTCACAGGGCTTCCTTTTGGGGCAGTGGCTTCTCTGGAAAGTGGTTTCTGCAGTCATGCAAATAGCACAGCTTGGAAGGTATTATTCAGCAGTGGCTAAGTTCCTGAGTCTTCCAGGATCCTCCTAGCTCTGTTTTTATTCGACGCTATAATGGCGCAGCCGAGGAGGAAAAGGGTAACGAGAAGGCACCACGGAAGCTGACTGTGGCCCTATTATGAGAGAGGGGAAAATCCTATGTTTCCCAAATGCTGCGATATGCTCTGCGTGGGCCACCTTCTCAGTCCTTCCGAGGGCACTGCGGTCCTAGTGTGCCCTTGAGATGCCTGCTAGTCAGGGCGGAGTGTGTACCACACCACCCAGGATGCTAGTGGGTAGAGCGCTGGAGCCCACTGCTCAGGATGAAGCCCACTACTTCAGGATTCGGGAAGGACAGAGAGGAAGTCTGGGGGAGGTTAGTATGGTCGGTGCTGGGCTTGCAGACAGAGGGGTAGTGAACCAGGCAATAGAGTCACTCAGGGCAGAGAAGAGGAGTTCATCACTGTACAGTGGTTGTATCTAAGCATCATGACTCGGGTGGCTAATGTACTGGAGATATAGTCTCTCATGGTTCTGGAAGGACAGAACTCCCCAGATGTCTAGAAGTCAATGTTTCAGCAGGACTATGCCCCCACGGAAAGCTGCAGGGGAGGCTCCTGTCTCTTGTAGCACACGGTGGTCTTAGAGTTTCATGGCTCATAGCAGAGCCACTCTCGCCTGTGCTCATTGTCCACACATTGCCTTCCATCTGTCTCTACCTTCTGTCCTATTTCTGTGTCTTACGAGGATGCTCTCACTGGGTTTAAGAACCAGCCTAATACAGTGGGATCCCTCTCATTTCTTCCCATTGTTGTATCCACAACAGATGCTATTTCTAAATAAGGTCACATTTCCACGTTTCACACAGGAGTGGATTTTGGGGTGGGGGGCGTTATCCAGTCCACCGTGCGAACAGGTTGAGAGGCTGAAGGGGCAGAGGCACCGTATGTGGAAGGGACGGATGAGCGAGACAAGGCGTGATGGTTTCTCCATGCACCTAGCTGAGGCTACTGTGTCCTGGATGGGGACATTTTCCTAGGCTTCCTTTACTGCAGTGACACAGGAGTGAGCCACTTACAGCTCAAAGAAACCAGGTCCCTGAGTCCTGGTCCAGAAATGAACTGTACAAATCCCAAGACATTGCCGCTCTGGGGCCTCCTGGGCATGGAGCACTCTGCCTGTTAAGCGGAATCGGGGAGGGGACACAGATGTCATAGCTACCCTGTCTCTACCTGCCCGGGTAGGGCCCCTGTCCTCCAGTGTTTGCCTAGAGGGGACCAGATGAAGGGGAGACAGACAGACAGACAGACAGACAGACAGACAGACAAGGTAAGCTTCCTCTGGCTGCAGGTCCCCCACTCACATCTCCCTTAAAGAAGGGAGTCACAAAGCTGCAGTCATAGAAAAAACGATTCCCTCTTAAGTGTTAAGGCCAGTTCACCGTTCCTTAACATGGGTGCCTTCCCTTCTCTGTTTCGTGCTTTTGAGTCTGACTCCTTGTTGACCATTTGAGACAAGATGTAAACGCGTACATAATTGGCATCCCACAATCCTGTCACCCAAAAGCATTTATGGACATATTTTTTTTTCGGTTTCTTCCCCTCCCTTTTAATATTTTATGTATCTTGTGGGTCAGCGGATGTGTGTGGGGGAGGGGGTTGGGAATGTGTATGGAAGTCAGAGGGTATGGGGGTTGGGGGGAAGGGGTCAGTTCTCTCCTTCCATCATGTGGGTCTTGGGGATTGAACTCACGCCGTCTGGCTTGGCAGCAAACACCTTTCCCCCATGAAACCACCTCACAGACTCTTACCTCTTATGTACTGAGGTCATCTGAATGGAATGGTCTGAATCTTGCTTAACCTCATGTGTGTATGGCTTGAAGATGCTATCTGTGGTCACTCCTCTGGGCCATAGACCACAGGGCCTTACTTCCTTTGTCAAACCTACTCCTGTTGAAGCGAGGAAGGTGAGATACGGTCCTAAAACAGCGCAGACGTCCAAGTAACCCTTCCCCACAAGTGGTGTAACCGTTTTCCTAAACTTAGCTGTTACTGATCACACCTAATGAAGGTTAAGCAGAAAAGAGGCCTTTGAGGTGGGGTTTTGAAGGATGCATAGAAGTTTATTATGTATGAAGGTTTAGAAGCACTTGGCATCTTGGGGCCAGTGAGCTGGCTCAGAAGATAAAGGTACTTACAGCCAATCCTGACAACCCGAGTTCAGTCGCTGGGACTCTCATGGTGGACAGCAGAAGTATCCAGTAGTGGGTTACAATCATGATTGGGTAGGGAGGGTATCATCCCTCTGAGATGTAGCTCTTTACTTGCAATTGGCTATACTGAAATGGAATAGAGTTCTTTACTGCTTGATTGGTTCATGATCTCAAAAGGCCGGAGTTTTCCACAGCACACTGACTTTCAGATGTGATCTACATGACATATATTCCTCTTCTTTAAAAAAATAAAGATTTATTTTATTACATATGAGTACACTGTCACTGTCTTCAGCCACACCAGAAGAGGGCATCGGATCCCATGACAGATGGTTGAGAGCCACCATGTGGTTGCTGGGATTTGAACTCAGGACCTCTGGAAGAGCAGCCAGTGCTCTTAACCGCTGAGCCATCTCTCCAGCCCTGTACCTCTTCTTTATAAAAGAATGTTTGTTGAAACAACAGGACTTGATGCTCTGTGTTACTGCAGTTCACTGAGTCATGGGGATCTTACTCTGCAGCCCACACTGGCTTCAAATTCATGATCCTCTTGCCCCAGCCTGTGTCTGATATTGAAATATCTCTGACAGGGGCTGCTGAGATGGCTCAGAAGTTACTTGCTAACAAGCCTGGGTTCGATCCTGGGTAGAAAGCAAGAACTGATTCCTACAAGTTTTCCTCTGACCTAGAAAAAGTCCACCATGGCACATAGGCATACCCAAGCCAAAATCGTTTAATGTGAAGAATGAATGTAATGGGGGGGGGGGGCTATTTGAGGAACCTACGGAAGCTTTTTTTTTGGTTCTTTTTTTCGGAGCTGGGGACCAAACCCAGGGCCTTGTGCTTCCTAGGTAAGGGCTCTACCACTGAGCTAAATCCCCAACCCCCTACGGAAGCTTTAAAACCTGATTGTTGACTCCTTGTCCCAGAGATGAGTAGAGTGTGACATTCTCCCGGGAGCAGAAAGGGCAGAGTCTGAAGCTTCTGCTTCTGCCCCATGTTTCTGTTCCCAGGAATACTTTGTGTTGGTGAATTTCCTTAAAAGCAAGGGTGGGTGTCCACCCAACTGCGTATTTGCAGGGCTGAGTAGCCTTGTGCGTCTCACGAAGCCTGCCCCATCAGCGTTGCCGAGGGCTTCTGACATGCCATCCAGGAGAAAGCCAAGACCGGTGAGCAGTTAGTCCGAGGGAAAAACAAACAGAGCCAAGCAAAGCCACAAGGTTGATGTGTTTTTAAACTATATTTTTTTTACCCTCCCTGATGTTTCTTTAGAGACGGCTCTATGTGGTTGCGTGAGAAACTCATTTAAATATGTTCTCAGATTTGCTTTTCCATATGCGGATTATTTTTTTTATTAAGACTTGAAATACAAACTGAAAGCCAGCTGTGGTGGCTCATACCACGTGTGGGAGACTGAGACAGGGGAATTGCTGTAAGTCCGATCCCAGCCTCAGTAGGCAGAGAGATTCTGTGTCAGCAGGGGATAGGGGTGGGGTTAGAGACCTACAAGGAAAGGTTTGGAGTCTTCCCTTTCCTTTCTCCTGACTTCCAGAACCTTCCAGAATCTTCAAGCTTTTGCCAGACATTTTCAATTCGCTCTTTTCTCTCTACAAGTCAAGCGCGTCGTTGTTTTGAACACCTTTCCGGTGATTTGCTAGCCTCTAAAGAAGTGGCGAGAACCTTATTATAAAGTTATATTCTATAATTTTAGAGGAATAACAAAGGAAATCAAAACAAAAAATTGACACTTCCCCAGATGTCTTTTGGAAATCTCTAGGGTTAATTTCTCGCCATTCGCGGCGTGTCATCCTGAACAGTGTAAGGTTCACCCAAGTCAGGCTCGCTCTCTTCCAGGTGGCTGCTTTCCAAACCCGTTTTTCCATTCATGCTTTTTGACATTCTCCCTCGCCCTCTGGTCCCTGTTCTTAATCTCTAAACAGGTCAGGGCAGGAGAGTAGTTTCCACTGGGGCTGACGTCAATCCAGCCCTGTAGATTAGTTAGCTCAGGGTGTCAGGAGAGGGGGGCAGCTGTTCCACCTTTACCTGGAGACCAGATCTCACCAGAGATACCTTCTGAGCGAGCGTCACCCTGAGCTCCTGGACCCGGCATCTCTGAGTCACAGGGTGGAGGGTGCATTTCTTTGGGTTTTTATCAAGCCTGGACTGCAAAGCGTGTGTGCGTGCTTTCACCCTGAACAAAGGCAGTTTGTGTTATAGAGGGTTGTCACTGTAGTTGGTTGTCGGAGGGAACCAGGCGTGATTGTCACGCCTCACTGTGCTGAATTTCCCAAGAGCCCCAGTTTCCCTAACTGCTAAACACTCCCTATGAGAATTGCTTTGGTTGTTGGCACCTCCGACCGCCCACAGCCGTGTCACCTGGACGTCCCCCTTGCTAGAAATGCAAACGGTTCCACCTCACCTCAGAACTAGCCAGTGTTCGGCTTGTGAGGGCAGAGCCCAGCCTTCCTTGCTGTCTCAAGCTCCGGGTGTGGGGGGTGTGGGGTGGGGGGGTGGGATTTGGTGCAAGCACCTCTCCAGAGTGAGGGGTGAAACCTGTCTCTAGAGTAGAAGCCAGGAGTCAATGGCTACTTCTCTTTCTCTTCCTCCTGTTAAGTCAGGGTCTTCTTGTGTAGCCCAGGGTGGCAGACATCCAGTTTGCTGCAGAGCTAACTGGCCTTGAACCTCTGATTTTCCTGCCTCCTTCCTGCGTCCTGGGACTACAAGTGTGAACCACCACACCCTGTTTATGAGAAGCTTGGCATGGAACCGAGGGTTTTGCACATGCCAGGCAAGCACTCCATTAACTGAGACACATCCCCAGCCCTTACTTTCTCTGATGTGTGTTCCTAGTACCTGGCACAGTACCCTGCACTGACTAGATACCCAATAATGATTTTAACTGAAAGAATGGGGAAGTGCTATCACTCATTTTATTATTTGCCCCCTTTATCTGTTTTATCTCTTCCTTTTTTTTTTCTTTTCTTTTTTTCGGAGCTGGGGACCGAACCCAGGGCCTTGCGCTTACTAGGCAAGCGCTCTTCCACTGAGCCAAATCCCCAACCCTATCTCTTCCTTTTTTATATAGAGTCTTGCTACACAAACCAGGCTGTGTGTGTGTGTTTGTGTGTGTGTGTGTATGTGCACATATGCACATATACCTATACGTGTGTATACATAAATGTATGTGTATCAGGCATGTGTATGTATGTGTATATATGTATGCATGTGTATGTATGTATGTATACATGTGTGCACACATGCCTGTGTGTATTGTGTATGTATATATGTATGTGTATATGTATGTATATATGCATATATGTATGTTTGCATATATGTATGCATGTGTATATGTATGTTGCATGTATGTATGCATATATGTGTGTGCATGTATGTATGTATGTATGTGTGTATGTGTGTGTGTGTGTGTATGTATGTATGTATGTATGTATGTATGTATGTGTTGGGGTTTTTTGAGACAGTTTCTCTGTAGCCCTGGCTGTCCTGAAACTCCATCTGTAGATCAGGCTGGCCCTGAACTCAGTTTGCCTCTGCTCCCCAAGTGCTGGGGTTAAAGGCATGCACCATCCCATTTAGCTCGTGATCCGTTCTTAACCTCTCTAGTTCTGGGGTGACAGACCGATGCCGCCTCATTAGCTTTTCACCCTATTTTTAAAAGTCAGGGGGTTGGGGATTTAGCTCAGTGGTAGAGCACTTGCTTAGCAAGCGCAAGGCCTTGGGTTTGGTCCCCAGCTCCGAAAAAAAAAAGAAAAAAAGAGAAAAGTCAGAACAAGAAGACCTTGGAGCTGGGGATATGACTCAGGGTAGAGCACTCACTTAGCATACACAAAGCTCTGGGTTCAAGTCCCAGCACTGCACAAACTGGATGCAGTGCAGTGTGCCTATTGGCAATCCCAGCACTCCGGAGGTAGAAACAGGAGGATCAAGTTCAAGATTATCCTTGACTAGGTAGTGACTTCATGAGCAATCTATGATGTGCATGAGAAAGAGAAGAAGGAGGGGAAGGGGAGGGGGAGGGGAAAGAAGCAAGAAGAGGGAGAGGGAGGGAGGGAGAGAGAGAGGAGAGAGAAGAAAGGAGAGAGGAGAGAGAGAACACACACACACACACACACACACACACACACACGCACGCACTCGAGCACACACACACATAACTTAGCCCAGCTCTTTCTAGAGAGCCATGATCACGCCATTCCTATTTTCTGGTTTTCTTTCATCTGCTATTTTCTTCCTTGCCCAGCCTGCTGTCTGATATCTGACCTGCACACAAAGCCATGGCTCACTTGCCTCCTGGTCACCGGATCTTGTCTTCTGTGCCTTGTCCTTGAGAGGAGGCAGAGGGAGGCCACCACAGTGTTCCTGAGTTCTGTAGCTGCTCTCTGTTCTGGTGGGGATGTTGTACCAGGTCACCTACAAGGCTCACTACGCCTCTGTTCCTGGGACTCACCTGTCCCTTTGTGGGTTCTTGTCAGTTCTGGAGTTTTGAGCACTCCAGTACATGGTACATTTGACCAAGGCGACTTGGGGTTAAGGTGTGTGTTGGAGGGGCTTAAAGGGGATTTCTTAGGGTAGCTGACAGACCTGGGTGGCCCACCAATAGCTGTCTCATGATGGGAAGCCTAAGAACCTCAGTTGTTCAATCCACAAGGCTGGATGCCTCTGTTGCCACAGTCCCAGCGAACTGCTCTTGGTCATCAGTCTGGGAGGGAATCTGGAAGAAGTGGGTTATGGCACCGGTGAAGGAGTGCCTCAGCAGCAGGATAGATGAACTTGCCACTAAGAGTGAGGGCTTTTATTCGAGCTGCCACCCCCAGAAGGTGGGGCCCAGATTTAGGGCGTGTCTTTCTACCTTATACAATATAATCAAGAAAATCTCTCTCAGATGTGCCCGGGTGCTTGGGTTTTGTTGATTCTGGATGAAATCAAGTTGACAACCAAGAGAAGCCACCACAAGTCCACCCTCTGTCATCTTGACACGAAATCACAGCTCCTTGCTTAACTTCTGAAAGAAAATGGTAAGAGGCCTCCTAATTGTACCTGACGTGATAGGGCTGTCCATCCCACACATAGCTGCACGTACATCATGTGTTTTGGACTAGCTGACTGCGTTTCTTGAGAAATGCTTGGTTCTCTTGGTGTCATGTGACTTAAGTGTGATAATAACCATTAATATATCAGTTGATGCTACATTGCATGATAAAGAAGGGAAAGAAAACACAAAAATCTGCTTGATATGTTTATGTAAGTGCACCAATGGTCTTCTCTCTCTCTCTTTCTTCTTTCCTTCCTTTCTTTAAAAAAGATTTATTTATTTTATGAGTACATGGTAGCTGTCTTCAGACACACCAGAAGAGGGCATCAGATCCCATCACAGATGGTTGTGAGCCACCATGTGGTTGCTGGGAATTGAACTCAGGACCTCTGGAAGAGCAGTCAGTGCTCTTAACTGCTGAGCCATCTCTCCAGCGCCCCCCCCCCCTTTTGGTCTTACTTTGTAGCTTTGGCTGTCCTGAAACTCACTCTGTAGATGAGGCTGGCCTCTGACTCAAGAGATTGGCCTGCCTCTGCCTCCCAAGGGCTGGGACTAAAGGTGTGAGTCACCATGCCTAGCTCATAGACATGCTCTTAACACAACAGGAATGCTCACGCTCCTTTCAACCTTCACTTCCGAGTCAGGCCAGGGACACTGACTGCTATTTGGAACTAGCTTTCTCTATTCTGAATTTCCTCCACCACTGGCAAGCCCTTCCCAGGTCCTTTTGGTTCTTTTCCCAGAGGAGTGACCCTTACTCTGATCCCTGAAGTGTCTTGGTCATTTGTTGCTCTCCCCGATCAGGTTGTTGAAGTTTAACACCGACCTTACTCATAGGACCTGGTAGCACCAACAGACACCTTGATGATCTCCTCTACTGCAGACATACTTCTCCTTAGCAGGGGTGAGGGCATGTAGGCAAAGCATTTAAAAAAGTCTCCGAGTGTGTGTGTGTGTGTGTGTGTGTGTGTGTGTGTGTGTGTGTAAGTATGTATATATGTATGAGCGTGTGTATGTGTGTGAGCGTGTGTGTATGTGTGTGTATGTGTATGAGAGTGTGTATGTGTGTGTAAGTGTGTGTATGTGTGTGTAAGTGTGTATAAGTGTGTTTATGTTGTGAGGGTGTGTGTATTTGTGTGTAAGTGTATGTATGTGAGTGTGTGTATGTGTGTATATGTGTGTGAGCGTCTGTGTATGTGTGTGTAAGTGTGTGTATGTGAGTGTGTGTAAGTGTGTATAAGTGTGTGTATGTATGTGTATGTGTGTGTGCATGTGTGTGTGATGTGTGCATGTCTGTACAAGGGAGGGTGTGCTCATGACATATGCATGTAGAAGTCAAAGGAAAAAAAATTAAGTGTCAGTCCTTGCTTTCTATGGCCTCCGAGGCAGGGTCTCTTGTCCACTGCTGTGCAGGTCCATTTAACTGCCCCACGAGCTTCCAGGGATTCTCCTGTCTGCCTTTCCTCCTTTAGTAGGCAGGGATTCAAATCTGCTCCTCACATTTTTTCATCAGCGGCTCATGTCCCCAATCCAGTGTTTACATTTTCATTCACAGTCCTGCAATTGCTTTGGCTTACGTTAGGAAAACATGTCAACTAGGTTGTCACATCTATGCCCTCCCAGAATGAGAGAGAGGCTACCAGGAGGAGAGTGCTCTAGTTACATTAGCTTGAACACATGGTTTTATTTATTTTTTTTTATTTTTTATTTTTTTGGTTCTTTTTTTTGGAGCTGCGGACCGAACCCAGGGCCTTGCGCTTCCTAGGCAAGCACTCTACCACTGAGCTAAATCCCCAACCCCATGGTTTTATTTTTTAAAAAGGCTCATTTGAATTATTTTTAAATTATGTGTGTGTGTATCTGTGTATATGTGCATGTGAGTGCAGTTGCCTCTGGAGGCCAGAAGAGGGCGTCGGAGTCCCGTGGAGCTGGAGTTGCAGGTGGCTGTGAGCCTCCTAATGTGGTGGTTAGTAGTTGTTGCTTTTTCTGTCCATCCGCTGAACATATGTATTTTAAAAAGCAATAGTAACTGTTGTTTTAAAATGCATAGTGGTGGTGGTGGTGGTGGTGGTGGTGGTGGTGGTGGTGGTGGTGGTGGTGGTGGTGGTGGTGGTGGTGGCAGTGGCAGAGGCCATAGAAAAGGTAGGCAGGTGACAGGGTTAGGAAACAGTGCTCCAACTGTTGAGATTATTATCCCGGGAGTTAAATCCGGCAGGACTTGAGTTTGAAATCTGATACTTGCAGGAACAGGCTTAAGCCACTGTGGCCTCAGCCTCTAGAAGGGCTGGGTAATATCTCCTCCCACACAGGACCTTGGGTGGGTGCAGAGAAGATGAAAATGCAGAGTGCTTAGTAGAAGCCAGCTGATGCATGGCAGGAAGACTAATGCAGAGATGCTTGGAGGGTTTTGTTTTAATGAGGTGAGGCGGCTACCTTGGCTAGGCTGCTCCCATACTCCTGGGCTCAAGCAATCTTCCTGCCTCACCTAAGTAGCTGGGACTACAGGTATGCACTACCAGGCTCAGTAGGATAGTTATTTCTTGGGGGCTAGGTTAAACATTTACTCATTCATTCATTCATTCATTCATTCACTCATTCAGAGTGTGTGTGTGTGTGTGTGTGTGTGTGTGTGTGTGTGTGTACACTCCATGATGTGCATGTAGAGGTCAGAGGACAGCCTGTGGGACAACTCTCTTCCACCATGCGGATCCCAAGGATCGAAGTCAAGTTTTCAGGCTTGGCTTGGCTTGGCAGCAAACACCCTGACTGGCTGAGCTGACCCCTCCCACCTCCCGGGACCTGTTTTTGCCACATCCTAAAGAAAGGCTTCGTGTAAACAGAGTTCATGTGGAAGTCAGGAGTCTGAGTCACACAGACTGGACTTCTGAAGCCTCGGCAGCCCCTATGTGACTGAGGACAGAGGGAGCTGTGGTCAAACATCCTAAACAATTCTCACCTCATTAGGCTGTCCCGCCAGCTGTTTTTAAAAAAATCACATTTATTATCTCCTTATTTGTTTTTTTTTTTTTTCTTTTCTTTTTTTCGGAGCTGGGGACCGAACCCAGGGTATTGCGCTTGCTAGGCAAGCACTCTACCACTGAGCTAAATCCCCAACCCCTCCTTATTTGTTTATGTGTACCTGTGATGGTTTGTATATCCTTGGCCCAGGGAGTGGCATTAGTAGAGGGTGTGTCCTTGTTGGAGTGGGTGTGGCCACATTGGAGAGGGTGTGGCCTGGTTGAAGTAGATGAGACCCTGTTGGAGGAGGTGTGGCCCTGTTGGAGTAGGTGTGGCCTTGTTGGAGGAGGTGTGGCCCTGTTAGAGTGGGTGTGTCACTGTGGGTGTGGGCTTTAAGACCCTAGTCCTAGTTACCTGGAAGCCAGTATTCTGCTAGCAGCCTTCAGATGAAGATGTAGAACTCTCAGCTCCTCCAGCACCATGCTTGCCTGGATGCTGCCATGTTCCCACCTTGATGATAATGGACTGAACCTCTGACCCTGAAAGCCAGCCTCAATTAAATGTTGTCCCTTGTAAGATTTGCCTTAGGGTCATGGCGTCTGTTCACAGCAGTAAAACCCTAATTAAGACACTACCTTGGGGTTGGGGATTTAGCTCAGTGGTAGAGCACTTGCCTAGGAAGCGCAAGGCCCTGGGTTCGGTCCCCAGCTCTGAAAAAAAGAAAAAAAAAGAAAGGAAAAAAAAGACACTACCTTTGTGCCACGGCCACGGGATCAGAAAACAACTTTCAGGAGTGGGTGGGTTCTTACCCTCTACCTCGTTGGGTCCCAGGGATTAACCTCAGGCTCTCAGGCTTGGCGGCAAGCTCCTTTACTGACGGAGCCATCTTGTTGGCACCATAAACACCGACCTAATAAGAATATCTGTCGTGCCGTATAGAAGGATTACCCTCACTGAATTCATACTCATTGCCCAGCTAAGGGTCACACTCATCCAGACATGTCTCTGCCTTTACTCACCAACTGCGGCCGCTCTGCAACCCAGAGCTGATTGTTACCAAACTCTTTTTTTTTTTTTTTGGTTCTTTTTTTCGGAGCTGGGGACCGAACCCAGGGCCTTGCGCTTCCTAGGTAAGCGCTCTACCACTGAGCTAAATCCCCAGCCCCGTTACCAAGCTCTTAAGATGTGAGTCACACATGGACTCCTTTGTGTGAACACTCAGGGCTTGGGTGGCTGGGACTGCTCTGGCTTTGATTTTCTGGGGCCCCTCCCACTCACGTCCATAGAGTCCACACTAATCCTTTAGCTGTTGGAGCCTTGAAGCCTTGCTTCCTCACTCCACGCGGCCACAGGGTGTGAGGGAGACTTATTGCACACCGAAGCTGATAAGAACTCAGGACTGAGAGTTGACAGTGGTGCTTTTCATGCCTGCCATTTTAATTAGGACCCGCAGTTCAATAGGCTGGAGGCTAGGTTTAAACACTTAAACATGAGGCTAGTTTTGTTTTGCTTTGAATTTATTTTTGGCCTAAAAAATTGTGCAAAGTAAGGTGTTCCATTGCGTGGACGTCTTCCCATGACACCTTTCTCCACCTGCATACCAAACTGACCCCTTTCACTCCCTGTAGATTCCACGCATGAGACAGAACACCCCGTTGATCATCCCTATGTCTGTCTTTATTTCACTTAAGGCCGTGATCCCCTCCCTGATTCTGTCCATTGTCCTGCAAATGCCATGATTCTGTTCTTCTTCATGGCTGACTAATACTCCAGTGCGTAGGCATACCACGATTCTCACCAACTCATCTTCTGATGGGCACTGGCCTGTTTCCGTACTCAACCTACTGTAAGCAGTGCTACGGCAGACATGGGTAATCAATCAGGCATCCATGGTGTGCGTGGATGCCTTTGTGTGCACACCCAGGGCTGATGTGGCTGGAGAGGATCCTCCACATTCATAATGGCTGCACTAATTTATATCCCCACCAGCCCTGAAATAGTTTCTTGGGCCAAAGTATTTTGGTCGGTACTTGTTTTTTTGGGGGGTTCTTTTTTTTTTTTCCAGAGCTGGGGACAGAACCCAGGGCCTTGCGCTTCCTAGGCAAGTGCTCTACCACTGAGCTAAATCCCCAACCCCTGGTCGGTACTTGTTAAACATGAAGCCCACACTCTCACCTGAATCGGTGTCTCCGATTGCCAAAGGTTTGCTGTGTTCCAGGTTCTGCAATTCCATTCTGTGAACTGATAATTGGCTTCCTGTGTCTTCACGAACCCAATGAAGCAATTGTCATGTCTCTCAGAGGCTCAGAGTGGTTAAGGAGCTTGCCCAACATCACACAGCTTGTCAAAGGTGGTCAGGCTTGAATCAAAGCAACGTGACTCCGAGATTGCTTCTTTGAGCATTGTTCAGTGAATCTGTGAGGAAGTTTTCAGTAAGACATTGGGGCAGGCTGAGCAGAAACATTTTAGTTTGTATTTGTGTGTGTGTGTGTGTGTGTGTGTGTGTGTGTGTGTGTGTGTGTGTGTGTGTTCATGTGCGCTCTTTCTTTCTTTGGATTGATTTTATCTATTAGGTGTGTTTTGCCTGCAAGTATGTCTGTGCACCAAGTATGTGCAGTACCCAAGGAGACCAGAAGAGGGCGTCATATCCTTAGGAACTGGAGTCACAGACGGTTGTGAGCCGCCAAGTGGTTGCTGGGAACTGAATCAGGGTCTTCTGGAAGAGCGGCCAGTGCTCTGAACTGCTGAACCACTTCTTTAGCCTCCTCCCCATGTCCCTGTCCTTTCTGTGAGATGGTGCTTCTCACTGGGCAAGCAGGTTAGGCTCCCCCAGAGTCCATGTCTGCCCAGCACTGGGATTATAGGTTCATATGACAATGCCTGGTGTTTTTAAATGGGTTCTGGGCATTAAACCGAGATCCGCATACTTGTGTGGCAGGCACTTTACTGGCTAAGCCATCTCCCCAGCCAAACGGTGACATCACTTAAAACATTTTTTTAATGTGATTTTTCAAGACAGGGTCTCATTATGTGGTTCCGGCTGTCCTAGAACTTTCTCTGTAGACCAGGCTGGCCTTGAACAAAGAAACCTGCCCGCTTCTGCCTCCCGAGTGCTGGGATTAAGATGTGTGCCTCTATGTGTAGCCAAGAGATTTTAAAAATTGAGTCCCTATCTTGAAGGTCCTTTCAACCGTCTCTGGGTCTTTCTTAGTCAGTGTATTTGATCTCCACAAGAACATCCAGTTTGGGTTCAAAATTGATTATTTACTCAGAAATCATTTGTCCATGAAGATAGAATCATTGAATTTCTTATGACGCTAGAATTGAACCCAGTGCCTCTCACATGTTCGACAAACACTCTACCACTGAATTACAGTCCCCGCCCAAGACAGAAGTTTTTGGCTGAAAATCAGGTAATTTCTGATAGCATCTCTGACAAGTCTGAGAGTCTTACAGTCTGAGGTCAGAGAAAATCTGTCTGGCCCTCTGCACACTAATAAAATATCGTCTCCGAAATGAGGGATACGTTTCTCTGCTGGGAAGGAGGAAACCATGTTTGGTCCCAGTTTAGTGTCTTGCTTCTGAGTTCACAAACATCCCTCAGACGAAAAGTGCCTTTGCCAAAAATCCCAGAGCGGAGTTGGAAGTGGGTAGACTACCTGCTGAGTCGGGTATCTGTGCAGCCTTTACCTGCCTACCTGACTCAGCGACTTTTCCGTCTGCGCCTGAGCCTGCCGGTGAACCTGCTGGTGAACCGTGTGGTCTGATGGACTTGACCTGACATGTTGTCGTTGGGTGCGTTATTGACACAGACACCCATGCCTCAGACTTACGGGGAACTGGAAGGCAAAGCCTTCCTCTGGTTCTGCAACATCTTGTGCAGATGTTGGTCATGTGGCCAAAAACAAGCTCCCACAGCTTTCTCTTTTCTGATAGTTGCAACCTGACTGCCCCCCTACTGAGACCCCCCCCAGACTCCTCCCCCACACAGAACCCCAGACCCAGACTGAGAACCCCTCACAAGAACCCCCCATGAGACCCCCTGCAGAGACTCATGAGACCCCCCCCCACCGAGACTCCCCATGTAGAGACCGCCTTTTGAGACCCTCCGGACCCCTACCCCCAGAGACCCCACTCCTGAGACCTCCTGCAGAGACTCATGAGACTCTCTCCCACACCGAGACCACCCACACCCCCCTCTCCCGCACTGAGACAAACTATCTGTCCCTCCCTTTCTCCAGCTGTGTTTAATACCGGAAGGGCGTTCCTGATTGCGGAGCTGGTGTCCCCTCTCCATGCAAACACAGCCCGCCCCATCCCAGCTTTCCCGTCCGTGTGCCTGTGTGTCCATCTTTTCTAAATTCGGTCCCCTCACCAGACCTTGGCTTCCAGGACCAAACTGTGCAGGATGTGGCAAGAGGTTCTCATGTGGCTCGGCCTGGCCTCCGAGTCCCTGTGCGGTGGAGGATGACCTTGGTCAATTGACTTTGATGATCAGGTTCTCCTGCGTGGCTCATGCGGTGCCGGTGCCGGGGATTGGACCTAGGACTTTGTGCATGCTAGGGGAACACTCTACCTACTGACCCACACCCCGAGCCTGGACGCATTATTAAATACAGGTTGTGGTTATGACGTAACTAATCTTAGGATAGCAAGCACAGGATTACAGGTGGAAGGTGAGTTTGCCTGTCTGATATCCCAGAGACTCAGCCATCTCTTCACCTATTGGAAGGAGAGGCCTGTCTAAAGTCCCTAGTCCTGTGTCTGACACACACCGCATCTTCAGTAAATACAGAGCCATTTTAACAAAATGTCCTATCTGCTTGCTTGGGTTTTTTTTTTTTTTTTTCTTCTTCTTCTTCATTTTGATACATTCCTGCAATTATTATGATTTTTTTTTTTTTTTGCCGTCTTGGGGACTGAATCTGGGGCCTTCTGCACGCTAGGAAATTACTCTACCCACAGAGTCCCTGCTTTGTACCCATGCATGATCACAGCATATCTGGGTATGGTTAGCGAGCCGTCAAATAGCAGATCCTCGTCCCGAAGTAATTACGTTTGAGCTGAAGCCTAGAAAAATAATATGCTTCTCCTTCTGTTAGCTTTTGTACTGGATTTTAGGGGAGAGTCAGCAGGCCTCTTGGGGAGCAATCAAGTGCCCTTTACTATCTGTTTCAAACAGTTGATCTCGGCAGCTCCTAACCATCTTACATTCGGATTCTGTGGTCTCATGGGTCACATATGACTGGGTCCCCTGCTCGGGACCTCACTTGGCTCAGTCCCCATCGGCTGGGCTGTGTTTTCCACTGAAGCCAGGTCTGTGTTGGGCAAAAGCTCATTGAAGTTGCTTGGTAGAATTTGTTTCCTGAAGCTTTCTGACAGAGGACCCCCAACTTCCTCCAACTCTCACTAGACACCGGCCTCCTGCCCTGGGTGACCAGGAGTCACCTCTGGTCCCTCCTTCTGTGTGGCTCTTTCTGTGTTCACAGCCGGTGTACTGTTTCTGCAAGGCCGGGGGGGGGTATCTTTCTCTGCTAGATGCTGGGGGAGGGCTGGCCCCTTCCTTGCTTTTCTCTAGTGATAGGAAGCTCTGGGGGGTCACTGAAGGGGACAGGACATACAACGGCCCATTACCAGAGGGGAAGGTCCTGGGGCCATTAGACTTCTGCTTCTTACAATACAGAAGTCTCTTCTGTATCAATGCTCTTTGTGAAAACTCCAACTTCTCATGGACTTTATGGTTTCTCCCTTGCTTTGTGTCCCTAAGTTGGGGGAAAGAGAGTGTCTAGTTGTTCAATCTTGGGATAGGGAATTCTGACCATTTAAAAAAGTCTTGTTCAGTATCTGGAATATACCAGTCCGACTTACAGCTATCGATGACCTGGGAGAGAGCATGGTAAAATGTTTCCCTTTCGCACGTGTTTGGTTCTCAGGAACCACTTTTTTCTTCTCTGCCTGTGGTGATTCCAGTGAGAGATGTCCCCCGTAGGTGCATGTATTTAAACACTCGGTCCCCAGTTGGTGATACTGTGTGGGGGAAGGTTCTGGAGCCTGTCAATCAAGAGTCTTGGTAGAGGAGGTATGTCACTGGGGTTGGGCTTTGAGAGTTTATACCTTTGCCCCACTCTCTGCTCTCTGCTTCCTGTGTGCAGCTGAGATGCGATCTCCCGACATAAACTCTTACTGTCATCTGTCAATCAATCAATCAACCAATCAATCATCTATCTAATTCTTTTCTCATAAATTACATCCCAACTGCAGTGTCCCCTCCTTTTCTCTTCCCAGTCCCTTCCCCACTCCACTCTCTCCCAGATCCACTCCTTCTCTGTCTCCCTTCAGAAAAGAGCAGGCCTCCCAGCGATTAACAACCAAACATGACATAGAAAGTTACAATTCTCTAGGTAACTCCCCTAATCTCAAGGCTGAAAAAGGTCACTCAGTAGGAGAAAAAGGGTCCCAAGAGCAGGCAAAAGAATCAAGAGACACCCCTGCCCCCATTGTTAGGAGTCTCTCAAGAAGACCAAGCTATCCAATTGTAACCACGAATTCAGAGGGCCTAGGTCAGATTCATGCAGGCTCCCTGCTTGTTGCTTCTGTCCCTGTGAGCCTCCATGAGCACTGGTTATGAGAGTGAGCGCGCTCTCTCTCTCTCTTCCCTCTCCCCCCAGGCATGGGGATGCACAATTGACATCTCAGGAATGGGAAGGTTGAGACAGGAGGACCCCTGAGGCTCAGTGACCTGGCGTCCTTGGCAAGTTGCAGACCAGGGTGAGCGGGTAGTGTTGGTGACCCCAGAGGGTACCTGAAGTTGACCTATGACCTCCTCAAATGTGTGCACACATATGTCCCTGTGTACACATACTCGCACGCACACATATATACCTCATAGCTGTTGAGCCAGCGTGAGCCAAGGATGTGTAAAGGAGAGACTTTAACCACCAGTTGGAACAGAAGGGGCCCTTCTGGAATCACCGGGCTCTGTCTGCTGCTTCAGGCAGGGACTTACTCTATGCTTTGCTCACCCGAACAGCAACAAGACGGCCAAGCAGCCTTCAAATTCTCCCAGTATTTACTTAAAGGAAGTGCAAAACGAAGTGGTCTCCGGTCTTCTTGAATCTGAGGACTTTTGAAATGTGATTGCATTTACTCAGGACGGCTGTTTAGAGACATGAAGTGTACCCAGCTTTCCCTCTCTCTCCCTCCCTCCCTTCCTCCTCCTTCCCTTCTCTCTGTGTATATGTGTGTGTGAGTCTGTATGCGTGTGAGTCTGTGTGTGTGAGTCTATGTGTGTGTATGTGTATATGTGTATGTATATGTATGTGTATATGTGAGTGTGTGAGGGTCTGTGTGTATGTGTATATGTGTGTGTATATGTATGTGTATATGTGAGTGTGTGTATGTGTGTATATGTATGTGTATATGTGAGTGTGTGGGTGTATGTGTGTGTGTGAGTCTATGTATGTGTATATGTGTGTATATGTATGTGTATATGTGAGTGTGTGGGTGTATGTGTGTGTGTGAGTCTATGTATGTGTATATGTGTGTATATGTATGTGTATATGTGAGTGTGTTGGTGTATGTGTGTGTATGTGTGTATGTATGTGTATATGTGAGTGTGTGTATGTGTGTATGTATGTGTATATGTGAGTGTGTGTGTATGTGTGTGTATGTGTGTATATGTATGTGTATATGTGAGTGTGTGGGTGTATGTGTGTGTGAGTCTATTTATGTGTATATGTGTGTGTATATGTATGTGTATATGTGAGTGTGTGTATGTGTGTGTATGTGTGTGTATGTATGTGTATATGTATGTGTGTATATGTATGTGTATATGTGAGTGTGTGAGTGTATGTGTGTGTGTGAGTCTATGTATGTGTCTATGTGTGTATATGTATGTGTATTTGTGAGTGTGTTGGTGTATGTGTGTGTATGTGTGTAGGTATGTGTATATGTGAGTGTGTGTGTATGTATGTGCATGTGTGTATATGTGAGTGTGTTGGTGTATGTGTGTGTGTGTGAGTCTATGTATGTGTATATGTGTGTGTATATGTATGTGTATATGTGAGTGTGTATGTGTGTGTATGTGTGAGTGTGTTGGTGTGTGTGTGTATGTGTGTAGGTATGTGTATATGTGAGTGTGTGTGTATGTGTGTATATGTATGTGTATATGTGAGTGCATGGGTGTATGTGTGTGTGTGAGTCTATGTATGTGTATATGTGTGTGTATATGTATGTGTATATGTGAGTGTGTGTATGTGTGTATATGTATGTGTATATGTGAGTGTGTTGGTGTGTGTGTGTATGTGTGTATGTATGTGTATATGTGAGTGTGTGTGTATGTGTGTGCATGTATGTATATGTGAGTGTGTGGGTGTATGTGTGTGTGTGAGTCTATGTATGTGTATATGTGTGCGTATATGTATGTGTATATGTGAGTGTGTGTATGTGTGTATATGTATGTGTATATGTGAGTGTGTGTGTATGTATGTGTATATGTGAGTGTGTGTGTATGTGTGTGTGTGAGTCTGTGTGTATACGTGAGAGTGTGTGTGGCTCCATCACTCCTGTCTGTCTCCATCTATTTTGTAACATGGTGCCATATAGCCCAGGCTAGCCTCTAACTCACTGTGTAGCCAAGGACTTTGAACTTCTGAACTTCCAAGGTTCCTACCTCTACCTACTAATTGACCTACTAAGTGCTCTGACTAGAGACATATACCATCATGCTATTTTGTGCAGCACTGGGGGATAGAACCCAGGGCTTCAGGCACAGTGCTCTTGCAAATGAGCTACATCCCAGCCTTTTCCGAAGCCCCTTTGGGCTTCCTGCTTCCTAGAGTACAGGGGCAGAGGTCATGAAGGAGGTTGCTGGGTAGTGAATCTTAGCACTGTATTTGGTCTTACAGTTATTTTAGATGGAATGTAAACACACACACACACACACACACACACACACACACACACACACTCCCCCTGCCAGCCCTCTTGAGGGAATGGTTTTGTCTCTAGCCAGCTGTGTGCCGAGCGTTTTCATTGGAGACCTAAAGAAATCAATACTTCCAGCCGCTTCCAAAGCAGGTACCTTTGGGTTATAGAGCATCGACGCGGCGCTTTCTGCAGCCCTAGACTCCAGCCTTCCCATGTCGGCATCTCTGATGTCAGTGTCACAGAGATCTGGTACCTTAGTCGACCAGCTCACATCCTCAAATAGGACAATCAGCCAGCCAGCACTTATTTTTGTATCAAAGGGGATTTCCACAGGGGAGAGAATTTCCCTTCCCATGGAAGGCCGTTGCCACCTCAAACGCACGTGTATTCAGCCTGGCTGTAAGGATCGTGTTGAAGACATGAAGAAACCCGGATGTGGGCTTCCCCCGGCATGGCAGGAGGCAGCAGCTGAAGGTGCATTGTATTTCTGGACAGTGCCGAGCTGTGTGGGCCGCCTTTTATGGATGCCTCCTGATCATGCAGGCTGCTGAGGGCCAGCACTTGCCTCTCTTCAAAGAAGCAGAGATAGGAGCATCACGGGGTCTGGGGAGGCAGCCCTCGCCCTTTAGTACAGCCTGCTGTGAGCAGGGCTATTCTGGGCAGCCATACCTTTCCTTGGCTTCAGTGCCCGCATCAGTAAGTTTAGCCCCGCCACTCACCCGTGTTCTGGATAATGTGGCCTGGACCTGGAGCCCACAGATGTTAGCAAGATGGCGGAAGTGTGAGCCTGGCCCCTCCCCTAAGCTTAGCTCCTCCCCGCTGACTCAGGTAGAGAAGACCAAGGTAGGAGGCACACAGCCTCCACCCTGCTGTCTTCCCCTTTAGAAGCTCAGAACCAGGCTTAGAGCAGCAGTGCTTTGCCAAGCTCTGCCCATCCTTAACCCCTGAGGAGCCTTGAGACGTGACTGCAGCCCACCCGTTTAATCAGGTGGAGACCACCGAGTCCTTGCTCAATACTGGAGTCTCCCCCTCCCCCGCCCCTTTTTAAAAGATGGTGTTTCTCTCTGTAGCCCAGGTTAGACTGAACTCATGATCCTCCTGTCTTGGCCTCTTCAGTGCTGAGATTATGGGTATGCTCATATGGTGAATTCATCAACATTCACCCTTGTAAACTGTAGAGGCCAGTTTTTG
Source organism: Rattus norvegicus (assembly GCF_021556685.1). Taxonomy (NCBI): domain Eukaryota; kingdom Metazoa; phylum Chordata; class Mammalia; order Rodentia; family Muridae; genus Rattus; species Rattus norvegicus. The sequence continues at coordinate 46,163,013 of NC_141545.1, read as the reverse complement.
TTTTTTTGTTGTTGTCTTTTTTTTTTTTTAAATCACACGTACAAGGCCGTGCAATGTGACTCTAATTCTAGACGACATTTATTATCCTAAAGTCACTCCTTACCCCTCGGTTACCTCTTCGTGTGTGTGTGTGTGTGTGTGTGTGTGTGTGTGTGTCTGTGTGTATACATCTTAGGGCATGCATAGAGGTCTGAGGATGACTTTCAGGATTCCATCTTTTCCTTCAGCCATGCAGATCTCAAATATCAAGTTTTGGCAGCAAGCTCTGAGCCATCTCACTGGCCCCTTTAATGGTTCGAATATTTCTTATCAATTGGGTCATACCACATGTATTTCTTTCACTCACTGTGCTTTCAAGGTTCATTCCTATTGTAGGGCACATTCATAGTTTGTTCCTTTTTTCTGGCTGAGTAATATTCCGTTGTTGGGCCATGCCAGCACATATATCTGTTTGCCTGCTGATGGTCATCTGAGCTGTTTCCACTGTTGATTGTTATAAATAATACTCCTTTGACTGTTCCCCTGCAAGCCTTGCTGCATATTCCCAAATTGCCAGAGCTGTCGACCCTATGCTGAATGGTTCCAGGAACCCCAGACAGTTGTCATCAGTGGTTGTACCCTTGGCGCAGTGTAAGAGGGCTCAGTTCCTGTGCACTCTTTTGCCAACACTTGGTATTATCTTTTCCTATTACATTCATTTATTCACTAGGGGTGGCGTGTGCAGGTGTGGAGGTCAGAGGACAACTTGCAGGAGTTAATTCTCTTCTTCTACCTTGTGGGTTCGGGGGATTGAACTCGGTTTTGTCAGGCTTGGCAGCAAGCTCTTTACCTACTGAGCCCTGTCAGCAGCCCCGTTGTCTGTCTTTTTTTTATTATAGACAACCTCTTTTGTATTATAGTAGGTGAAGCAGTCTGGACACTTGAAAAAAAAAACCCACCAAGTAAAGCCTCTGCTTCTCGCCACCCACGACAATTATTTCATTATTAGTTTAAATCCCCCAGGCTGAGTCACATGCACAGAGGGTTTGAGACCCACCGGGCTGGTGGGAGAATTTTCTTGTGCAACGTTTAGTAGACTTCCACTTGGGGGTCTATAGTGGGTGAAGGGTCAGCCCTGGGACCCTGTTGGACACAAAGCTGAGGGGGACGTTCAGAACCATTGGTGAAAGCACCTTGCTGTGTGGCTCAGGCTAGCCTGGAAGTCACTGTTTTCCTGGCTCTCCTCAGGTGCCAAGATTATAGGTGTGCACCAGCAAACTTATCATATACAACACTTTAATGGGAAATACTTTCATGCAATATTTAAATGCCCAACAAATGTCAAAGGCTCACAAAAGATGAAAAAAGTGCTTTATGTAAATATAGTCACCTGCCCAAACTTAGTTCACCTCAATGTCCCCGACTGAAAGTCAGCAACACTGAGACCCTGTCTCCTGGGTACTTTTGGTATTGATTTTTAACTTTAAGAAATTATTCCTTATGGGATGGGGGTGTGGCTCACTATAGCTGCCTGTCTAGCACCGTAGGGCCCTGGGCTGCATCCTCAGCACGGTTAAATGAGAAGAATGGTTCTACATGAGGGTGTCTTTATCCTGTTTGCCCAGGTTTGGTGCTGCCGTAACTTTTGCACCCAGGAGAAAGAAGAAATTTTATCCACCGAGGGTGGGAGTGTGAACTGGTACAGCCAGTCTGGAAATTATGTGTGGAAGATTCTTGGGGAAACCAAAGATAGAGTAACCATAGATAGAGTGCTAGAGAGAGATGGCTCAGCGGTTAAGAGCACTGACTGTTCTTCCGGAGGTCCCGAGTTCAATTCCCAGCAACCACACGGTGGCTCACAACCATCTGTAATGGGATCCGATGCCCTCTTCTGGTGTGTCTGAAGACAGTGTCCTCATATACATAAAGTAGAGAGAGAGAGAGAGAGAGAGAGAGAGAGAGAGAGAGAGAGAGAGAGAGAGAGAATATAACCATGCCATCCCACCATTTCACTCCTGGGTACTTACCCAAAGGAGACTCAGCTGGTGCAGCACAGAGATCCCCGAATGTCCGTGCTCACATCTGTAGTATTCACAACAGCTGGGAGACAGAGCCACTTAGATGTGTCCACCCGCAGATAAAAAAAAGAAAAAAGTGGATAGAAGAGGTGTGGTTGGGATTATTCAGCTTGAAAAGAACAGGGAGTCAGAGGCGTTGGGGACGGGGGAGGGGAGGATGACAGCACTGGAGACCATGATGTTGAGAGGGTCAAAGGGCAGTGTCGGAAACACTCAGCCCACCTGCTCCCCGAATATCGGACTCTAGACTTAAATGTGTGCGTGTAAGTTATAAAAGGAGAAGGGGAAAGGGGGCCATGAGAGGGGAGAGGGTCCTTCAGAGGGGAGGGGGCATGACAAAGGAGAAGGTAGCAGATGCAGGGGATGTGAAAGAAGAAGGCTCTGTTGCAGGGAGAGGAAGGTGACCAGGAAGGATAGAGCATTGAGGATGGAGGGGGACAGTGGATGGGAAGGGGGGAGGGTAAATAAGAGAACACACACACACACACACATGCACACACACATACACACACATGCACACACACATACACACATACACACACATGCACATACACATACACACACATAAACATACACATACACACACAAACACACACCAAACCTAGTAGAATGTATGCTAACTTATTTGGAGACTGGAGATGTTGGTAGAGCCTCCATGACACCCTGGGCCCAGTCCCGCAGCACAGCACAAACCATATGTAGTGGTTCATGCTGATAATCTCAGCACAGGAGGTGGGGGCAGGAGGACCAGAAGTTTAAGGGTATCCTTGGTTGTATAGCATGTGGACGTCAGCCTGGGCTATGGGAGAACCCAGTCTCTATTTTTTTTTCACTTTACAACCAAGGGGCCTCCCTCTGTTCATCCTTCTTCTGGCCCCAGAAACCAAAAATCACCTCCTGTCATACATCAAGCACCCAGAGGTTCTTTGTGCATCTTGTCCTATTGCGTCTCATAGCAACCCTTGTTCGGAGACAGGATGTCATTTGTCTCAGAGCGTATAGCCTATGACCTCTTTGCTGACAGATGATTCCGAGCGCACCTGCCGCCCCATGGTTTCTCCAGGTTCCCTGGCCTCAGCCAACCCTGTGTATTCTGAAGGGAGGGAGATGTTGGTCTTTATCTGAAGGTGAGATAACCCAGCCTCCTTCACCGAGCTTTTGAGGACTGTCTTAGGGTTTTATTGCTGTGAACAGACACCATGACCAAATCAAGTTTTATAAAAGACAACATTTATTTGGGGCTGGCTTACAGGTTCAGAGGTTCAGTCCATTATCATCAAGGTGGGAACATGGCAGCATCCAGGCAGGCCTGGTGCAGGAGGAGCTGAGAGTTCTACATCTTCACACTAAGGAAGCCACGAACAGACTGAACCTCTTCAGGCAGCTAGGAGGAGGGTCTCCAAGACCACCCTCACAGCGACACCCTTCCTCCAACAAGGCCACACCTTCTAATAGTGCCACTCCCTGGGCCAAGCATATATGTAAACCATCACAGCTCTTTTGAAAAGCTGCTGTAGTTTACAGACCCAGTTCACTTCTGAGTATCAAATATCATTAGCATTTCATTTTCTTAGTACAGTGAAAACCCTGAGAGTCCAACTGTGTGGTCCATCTCGTGCTGATTGCTAGGTAGGGCATGAGGCAGCCACAGCCCAGAGTCTGGAGTCTAGCTACAGTACTACCTATAAAAAAAAAAAATCCACTTCTCAAGCAACTTACCATAAAACCTATTCATTCCCTTTTCTCTCTGAGCAGTGGTTAGCCAAGCCTTTCTGTAAAGTGATTCCTTTACGTGTCCCAAGCCATCCAGTTCTGTGCCTTGCAGCTGTGGCCTAAAAGGATCCCCAGGCAATATGTAAACAAAGGAGTACGGTTGTGTGCCAATAAAACTTTATTTATAAAAAAACAAGCCAGGGGCCAGATTTGGAGCTGAGCCAGTGAGTCTGGAGGACTCGTGGTGTATTTTTGTTTCAGAAGCCAATGTGGAGGAAAAGGGCTGGGAAGTGTATAAAATGTGTCTGTGATGATAGAATCTGAGAGACAAGAGAAAAAAAAAAGGGACAAATTCTATGGGAAGAAGAAACAAAGTAGAAAGATTGTTGTAAATGAGCTGTTTCTCGGAGCTGAGGAAGATAAAGGTTCCCCAGTTCTATTGTCTACACCTGGTTAACAGTGTTCACTCATTCTAAGTGAGCGTGTATTCACTCCAGTGAGTGGGGCGGGAGGGTGAAGGATTCAGGGACCCCACCTGTCTCTCTCCCTCTACCTCAGCTCTGGTCTTTCACCCAGCCTATGAACGACTTCACTTTTTTTCTAAAGTTTGCTAAAGGGCCCAGCGGTAACTCCCGTCAGCAAGGGATTCCAGAAGCCTCAGAGGTAGAAGCTGGTGTGTTGCAATATTCCACTCTGGAGTTCCTTCTCTCTCTCCCCGGAGCCCAAGGTTGTTTCCATTACGCTCCTTGAGCGCTTGGCAGGGCAGCATCCCAGGGTGGATTTAGGTGGGGAGAAAAAGAATTAGAATTTATGATTATGCAAAGAACTTCAGGTGACAAAGAAGGGGTCTGAGTAAAAGACAGAAGGGCCCCCACATTCAGGATTTTGGGCACAGAAGCTTGGATAGGAAACTTCCAGGAACAGCCCTACAAAAGGCTTTTTTTCCCCACTTAGGACTCTTCAAAGTGATGCTCTCTCAGAGAGTGCTTGCCCACCATGCTTGGAGCTCTGGTCTTGACCCCGGCACTGGAACAGTAGTTCTGAGACAGAAGCTGTGTTTTTAGGATGTGTCTGCTCTCTTCAGAATCCGAAGTCCTGTTGAGAGATCAAAGCCACTGTTACCCAACTTGTCACAAAAGGTTCGACCCCGGGGTACTTCAGTTCATAAGCTGTACCAATGTTAACCAGTGTCCATGGAGGACAGGAATTGCAGGGACTTGTGTGACATACCACTCTGAGTGGTCTCTCTACTCAGGAGGAACCTGGGAAGGCTGGTGTCAGGGTCAGGGTCTTACAGTATCTGTGACTCACGGCCATTGGGTGATTTTCCTTCATTTTTAATTCTTTTTCCTTCTGTGCAGTGTCTTACCTGAATGTGTAACAGGCAAACCGGGAAGTCATAGGAGGCATGGCCTGGCTGGAGGCAGCCATCTTTGCTGTCACACCAAGATGGGGTGACCATCTATGGAGCTGTCCATAGATAAAGTAGAAGCCTTTACTTAGTCGGTAACTTTCAAGAGAGCCCCACTTCTGAGCAGAGGATTGGAGAGCCAAGCCTTTAGTGCACCAAACCGTAACCCTCGGGAACCTGACAGAGACTCAAAGTCTGGCCCCTCCTCAGATCTATGCTGGCAGTGGTTTGGGTGGGAATCTGTGATTTGTGTTCTCTCAGGCTGTAGGGGATTCAGCCTCAGGCTGGAGCTTGAGAACTGCTGGCCTGGGAGAGAGTTATCCTGACCAGGGTTGGGTATCCAGGCCCAGGCGATTGTTTGGGGAGGGGGCAGCCCTGTACACTGGGGAATACCTAGCTCTCTCTGCTCTCTACTTGGAGATGCCAGGAGCATCCCTTGTCTTCAAGTCCCGATAACCCAGATGTCAGCAGTCCCGAGGGACACAGTTGCCCCTCGCTGAGAAGCGCTGAGCTGAGAGGAAGATCCACGTTCAACGGTTTTTATTTCCAGTGTCGGCAGTTCCGTTGTTTGAGTTGAAACACAGAGGGAGGACTCCAGCCTTCTGTTCCTCTGAGCTGACACCGTGGCCCCGGGCCTCGTTGCTTAAAAATAGTTACACCGTTTAAACTTTCTAACAAAATTTTCCTCTGTAGAAGCTAAACATGGAAAAATCTCAGCCCCAGGGACTCTCGGTAACCTTCTCTTAAGAGCCTGGTTGCTCCGAGTGGGGATTTGGGTGGAAATCTTTGGCCCTCATAAACTGTAAAGTTTGCTGCAGGGTTCTGAGTTCCTCCCACACACCTGGGCCTCCTCTCCCGGGGAGCCAGGTAGCAGGTCCCTGGGGCCCAGCTGTCTGCCCCTGCTGGGGCATTAACCTCGACTCTCTGCTTCCATTGCTGGTGTACCGGTTCTTAGCCCTGTGATTTACTTCTCCAGGTGACCTGAATGTGAGGGGACACAGGGGCTGGAAATAGGGACTTCATGTTGGGATTCTGATGGGCCTGGTTCTATTCTGCCTCTGGCACTGACCTGAATGGGAGCTGTTGGGCAAGTCATCCAGGCACCTGACCATGCTTCAGTTTCTCTACAAGTGAATCAGGCACCGTAGGACTGGGATATAACCCAGTGGTAGAGTGTCAGGGGCCCGTCTCTCATATTGCAAAACCAAGCTGAACCGAACTGAACCCAGGACTTACACAGAAACCCAAGCTCTGTGATATGGTTTGTTTGCTTTTGATTGCAAATTTGGGAATTGAATCCAGGGCTTCACGCACTCTGGCTTCATGCATTCTAGAAGAGAAACTCTACCTCCTGGTTCCACACCCAGACAGCAACGAACGTGGTGTGTGTGTGTGTGTGTGTGTGTGTGTGTGTGTGTGTGTGTGCGCGCGCGCGCGCGCCCACGCTCCTACGTGCATGTGTGTATTCATGTCAGAGGACAACTTTTGGGAGTCAGTTCTCCCTTGGCAGCACGTGTGATTTGGGGATTGAGTTTAGACGATCAGGCTTAGTGTCAGGCACCTTTATACACTGAGCCCTTTTGCCAGCCTCACTTTCTCTATTTCTAGGTTGCATGGGTGGGTTTCTGAATGGCTGCCTCCTTGACATAGTGTGTGAAATGAGGTCCAGCCTCTCGTCTTTCTAGGGACATTAAGGCTATCAAAGGGTGTCATCAAAACCCAGTTTTCCCCCTACGTTCCTACCTCGAGGTGCCGTGGTATGGACGGGGAGGTGGCAAGGGCTTCAGCAAGTTGGAGCTGAGTGGGACAGAGGAACTGACTTCGTTTCCTCCTGGATGAGGCCCCCTCGGCTGATTGGTAGTAAGAAGCAGAGACGGTGCATACACAGGCAGAGAGATGGGGATTCTCACTCTCCATGGGCCAGAAATTGTAGGGCAGTGAGCATTTCAACGTGGTGACGTGATTGGAAGGCTCTTATCTGGCTGCGGCTGGAGCTCAGTGGGCAGAGTGCTTGCCTACTGTGCATGAGGCCCTGGCTTCTTTTCTCCAGAAGGGCCTGAATTGGGAATGGTGCTGGTGCATGCTTAGGACTTGAAAAGTAGAGGCAGGAGAATCAGGGGTTCAGGGACACCCTTTATTACACACCGAAGATTGAGGCCTCTCTCTCTCTCTCTCTCTCTCTCTCTCTCTCTCTCTCTCTCTCTCTCTCACACACACACACACACACACACACACACACCCTAACAAGAAGGCTGGGAGATTGGCTCAGTGGGTGCCTCCTGCACAAGTGTGAGGACCAGAGTTCACATCACATCGCCAGCATCCAAGTCAGAGCTGGGTATGTAGCACGCCTGCGTAACTTACAGGCAGATCCCTGGGGCTCAGTAGCGGGCCAGCCTAGACTCACTGGTGAGCTCAAGGTTGGTGAATGACCTTGTTTGGAAATAAGGTGGAGCATGATTAAGGAAGGTGCCATGTATCAATCGACTTCTGGCTTCTATGCACCTACACATGGGCACACACACTTGCATGTATGTACACATGTACACACACATGCACATATGTGCACATATGCACACATGTACACACAGATACATATATTCTCTCCCACCCTGCCCTGTCTCTCTGTCTCTGTCTCTGTCTCTGTCTCTGTGTCTGTCTCTGTCTCTCTGTGTCTCTGTGTCTCTCTGTGTCTCTGTCTCTGTCTCTGTCTCTCTCTGTCTCTATCTCTGTGTCTCTGTGTCTCTGTCTCTGTCTCTGTATCTCTGTCTCTGTCTCTCTCTGTCTCTATCTCTGTGTCTCTGTCTCTGTGTCTCTATCTCTGTGTCTCTGTCTCTGTGTCTCTGTCTCTGTCTCTCTCTGTCTCTATCTCTGTGTCTCTGTGTCTCTGTCTCTGTGTCTCTGTCTCTGTCTCTCTCTGTCTCTATCTCTGTGTCTCTGTGTCTCTGTCTCTGTGTCTCTGTCTCTGTCTCTCTCTGTCTCTATCTCTGTGTCTCTGTGTCTCTGTCTCTGTGTCTCTGTCTCTGGCTCTGTGTCTCTGACTCTGTGTCTCTGTCTCTGGCTCTCTTTCTCAATGGAAGAGATACTTTGTTCTGATCTTGCTGCCCACCATGTCCCCGGACCATGGGTTAGATCCAGCTTCCTAGAGTTGCTGTTTGTATTTCTAGGCACCAACCCTCTCCACTCTCCCCAACAAACCAGAACGAACAGAAAGCAGGCCACCCAGCGTCTGGGTCAGACATCAGATCCCAGGATCAATCAATCAGGCAGCTGTGGGTTTGTCTGTGGAGAGAGCCTTCGTTTGTACCTTGTTGGACTTCATTTATTCACTTAGGAACTTGCTTCCCAGGTTCGTTTTAGGAAGAAGGGAAGGAAGGCAGTTAGTCCCTGCCCCTGTAGTAGCTGCTGGTGGAACTAAGACAGAATGGAAATGTTTCTAATGGGAGGGACGTGTTTTAGTGGCCCGGTGCGCACAGTGCATCTAAGTGGGCGTGGAGCCGCTCACTTGGGTAGTGGAGGCAGGGGGATCTGGAGATCACAGCCAGCCTCACTTCAGTATAGAAAGCTCTGGGCTAACCTGACCTACGCGTGAGTCTCTTTCTCAAAATGAAAACAAACAGAAGAACCTATTGTATTGGAGCTGGGTGTGGTGTATCCGCACTTCGGAGTGAGGAGGAAAGACGGAGAGAATTTGACCTACAACTGGAGGGGTGAGCAGGAGGTCGAAAGTGATGAACTTTCAAATGGTTACTCCCAGGGTCTCACTCAGTGTGTCTAATAATTCCCAGTGGGTGGCAGTACCCCTGATCTGGGGGCATCACACTGAGAAGCTCTGGTGTAAGCAAAGACTGAAGAAGAGAGTTTAAGGGAGTTGATCGTTTTCCTTACTCCCTCCTTCAGTAAATAGCGATTAAGCACCTACTGTGTGCCAGTCCCCATGCTAGGGGTTAGAGAGACAGAAGAGAGGCGAACATTGACATGCTTATGTCTATATGACCCCTCAGAACTTGGCAAACCCTCTTTGTTTATAGTTATCCCTGCCCACCCTTCATGTCTGCCCCTTTCAGTCACTTCTCTGTTGCTATGATAAGACGCCATGACCAAAGCAACTTATAAAAGAAAGCGTTTAATGTGGGGTTCACCATTTCAGGGAGAGTCCATAGTGATCATGGTGGGGAACATGACAGCAGAGAGAGAGAGAGAGAGAGAGAGAGAGAGAGAGAGAGAGAGAGAGAGACATAGACACAGACAGAGACAGACACAGACACAGACACAGACACAGACAAAGACAGACAGGGAGTAGTTTGAGCTTTTGAAACCTCAAGGCTGGCCCCCAGTGACACACCTTGTCCAACAAGGCCACACCTCCTAATCCTTCCCAAACAGTTTCACCAACTACTCAAACCTGAGCGCAATGGATCCCATTCACAATCAGACCACCACAACACCAGAAGGTTGGGAGAGGTAGGTACGGTTTAGACGATAGAAATAACCACCATGGAGAAAGGGTTGTGTCCATACTATCCAATATGGCAGCCACTGCTGATGCAGCTCACTGAAACTAAACTAATTTGTATTAAACACAACCTTAAACTCAGCTTCTTGGCCATACAATGGATCCCTAATTTCAGATACTTCAGAGCCATGTGTGGCTACCCTGTTGAGCATCACAGATTGGATAGATCATAGCCATCATTCTAGAAAGTTCCATTGGACCAGCAGGCTTAGGTGCTTGGCTGAGCATGGCCCCATTGGCTGTGACCTGGGATCCTGATATCCCAAGCACATCACAGATGAGACTCTTCTTGTTGCAGGGCCTCCCATGGCCTTTGAGGACTCCATGGGAGGCTCATGCTTCAGCCCAGCCTCTCACCCCTCTGTTTGATGCTGACCTTATCCCTGTGGCTAAAATTCCAAGTCCCATGCTCCGGGATGAGCCTCTTACCCAGCAATGACCGAGACCCAGATAAAAAACTCCTGGGGATGTTTCTGCTCTCATCCAGTCTTAAAACTGATAACTTTCCAAGTCTGGAAGTGGATGTCACTCTTTGGTGTAGAATTACTCTTTTTTTTTTTTTTTTGGTTCTTTTTTTTTGGAGCTGGGGACTGAACCCAGGGCCTTGCGCTTCCTAGGCAAGTGCTTTACCACTGAGCTAAATCCCCAACCCCGTAGAATTACTCTTAAATCTCCCACTTAACAGAGAGCCACATCTCCAAGAGGCCATGTGGGTCCTTTGATCGCCAAGCTCCTCACCCTGGAGCCTAGAGCCCCGTGTACAGACCTTAGTTTCTCCTGTAGTATTTCTTCACCTGGGCAGACAAAGAGCAAGGTTAGGGCAGACCAAAAGGGCAGTGAGGTGGAGCGGGGGCAGGGTGAGGGGAGGTGTGTTCTGCAAAGCCTAAAGAGCCCACTTGGATCCCGGGATCCCACATAGTGGAAGGACATACTGACTCCCGTGAGGTGTCCTCTGACCTCTGCATGGCTCTCTTACATGCACCCTCTCGCTCAATAAGTTATATCAGATCATAAAAACATCAAGGACATGGCGAAGTTCCCGTCAGTGGCTCCATTGCCTACTTAATAAAAAAATCCCCAACTGTAGGTTTTTTCTTTTTTTTTTTTTTTTTGGGTACCTGAAATATTTAGCTCATATGTGCGGTTTACGAAGTAGAAGTTAGAGTCCCGATCTGGACCGTAACTAATTGAACACCTTCAAACAATTTTAAATAGCACTTATGCATTTGATATATGGAAAATGTAAGCCCCCTAATTACTGATCAACATAACCCACAACAGCTTTAGGAAGCAACCTTGACAGGGGCCTATGGGATGGCTTCTTGAGTAAGGGCAGTTTGCTGCCAAACTTGGTGATCTGAGTTTGATTCCCGGGACCCACATGGTGAAGGGCAAGGACTGGCCCACCCTATCTGGGTACTATAGAGTGTTCGAGCATGTGCGCCCACCCACGCGAACCGAGAAAGCGAACAATCACATTTATAAGCTGGACCCGTGACTCAGTGGTTCAGCACTGGGCTGATGTGCACAAGACCTGCTTTCATTCTCAAGCATTAGGAACATTAAAATATAAAACAACTCCCTAAATATGCTGAACTTTCTGGTGAGGTCATACCTAAACTGAGGTCAGTTTGAACTGAAGCCGGGTGTCTAAACAAGCTGTTCAGCTATACACCTTTAGGCCAGAGGTGGAGAGATTGTGCTAATCTTGCTACATTCTGTTGGGTCAGTAAATGGTTGGTAAGGCTTTGTAGATTGCTTGGGGCAGGGTGCGGGGCACACCTTCCCCAGATGGTTTAACTGTTGCTTGACTCTGGCTCTCAGGCCTATAATCTGCCCAGGATTATAGGCAGTGAGATCAGAAGTTCTGCCTGGCATTGGGCCCCTGAGTCCCTCAGTAAAACACCCACCTACTGACCCTGGAGATCAGAACTTCTGACAGGCCTGGGCCCCAGTCCCTCAGTATAACTCTCACCTACCGGCCATTTCCTTTCTCCTTTTACTTTCTTACAACATGGCCGCTGGTGAATCGGTTAAGAGGGAGAGAATTTCAGCCTGTGTCTCGGGGTATAGAATGGGTAGGAGGTCGTTTAGACTGATCAAATTGAAATTGGATTCGACCTAGGTATGATTTAGGTTGGGGCGTTTCTGGTTTAGAAGTTGAATGTATTAGGTAATGTATAAACTCCCCCGAAGCCAGTGCTGGCCCAGAGAGGAGCCGGTACATATTTTTGGGTGCCTCTCTGCTCCCGAAAAGTTATCCTCCTTAAGGCATTACTGACCGTGGATGCTGCTTCCTCACCTCTCCTAAACCCCAGCCTGTCTGTGTGCACTCGCGCGCGTGCGTGCATTTGTGCGTGCGTGCGAGTGTGCGTGTGTTGTGAACGGAAGTCAAATGCTGCAAATGCTGCGTGGTTGAGCTTCTTGCTTTTTCCAACTGTCTGGGGACCTTGTTTAGCTGGAAAGAGAAGCCCCTGGTCCCAAGGGCCCTGGGGGCTTGGAGTGGAGCTCAGCAGGGGCTTCGCCTGTGTATTTTTAACAAGATCCCCAGGCAGTTCCCTAGCAAGGAGAGTCTGACAACTTTGAACTCAGGGACAGGACAGACTTGGAGCCGCTTTGTCCTAGGCTCCTGGCTTCAGGCGGGTTTGTGGTTTCTCTGTGTCTCAGCTCTCTCCCCTCAACCTTTAAGGTACCTAGGATGACAATCAAATTTGGTATTAGTAAAGTGATTATCCCAGTGCCTGGCACACAGCAAGCCCTGTAGCTATGAATTCAGCCATGACTAGATTATTTAAATAAATAGTTGATGGGTTAATAGCACGATTATCAATAGACTAGTAGATACAGCAAGCGTGTAAAAACCGAGTGTCAATTTTGCTACAAAATGTAATATAGATATGGTTATATTTCAAATTCATGGATGCATGACTATATTATAAATATAACCATATTATAACAGCATGTTGTTATAGCATAAATGTTAATATTATAGTAACATTGAGGCCGGGAGTGTAGTTCAGTGGGTAGAGCACTTGTCTGGCCTGCATGAAACCCTGGGTTCCATCCCCAGTACAGCTAAATGGGGTGAGGTGGTGCCACATGTCTGTTTGTATGTCTGTGCCTTCAGTAAGTGATACAGGAGGATCCAGAGTTCAGCGTCACCCTTGGCTACATAGTGAGTTTGAGGCCAGCCTGGGCTACACGAAAAAAAAATATGAAGATCCTAATAACGTTCCTGGAAGAAATACTGGGGTTGAGAGTGTACACCGTGAGCCTTTGGCTCTTTGTAATATTCCTTAACAGTCGGAATAAAGAAAGAGACAAAGTTGGGGCTGGAGAGATGGCTTTGTGGTTAAGAGGGCAGATTGCCTGTGTCCAATTCCCAGTGTCCATATTAACCTGTTGCCTCTAACTCCAGCTCCAGGGGATACAGTGATCGATTCTGGACTCCTCTGGACTTCCCCCTCCCCTTTCTCCTTCCTTCTCCCTCCCCCTTCCCCTCCTCCTCAAAAGAATCTGAGAGAGACAGAGACAGAGACAGAGACAGAGACAGAGAGAGAAGCCGTCACAGCAAAAAGCAGCAGGCAATGGGATCATCCCATGACTGCCCCAGACTGACAGCACCCAGGCTACCCGCCTGCCTTGGGCTCCAGGCAGGGCAGAAGACCCAGGGCTCGCCTCAGCAGGGAAATCGCGTTTAGATGCAATAGGCCGGGTTGTTTGAAACCTTCTCAGGCAGACAGTTCTCTCCCCTGTCAGCTGGCCCCTCGTGCAGGGGTGTTATGACAATGGTCGCCCTGGCAACCGCAGGATGGCCTTAGGCTTCTGATCTCAGCAGCGGTGGCGGTTTCATTACGCTGGCCTGGCAGGGTTTGACAGCCTTAGAGCCTTGGCGGCACAGCCAGGGATCCCGCCAGTCCTGCCTGGGCTGTACCTTGGGAAAGGACTCAGGGTTTCATTTCTGGAGGTCTAGTGGCCATTTCCAGTGGTGTGCGTTTGTCTAAATGCGGGGGAACCCAGGGGGAGAAACGCTGCTTGGAGCGCACTGGCTGATGGGGGTGTGTGTGGTGGTGGGGAGGTGTAACCATGGAAACCAGTAAACAGGATCATCTATGATAAGGACGTGGGGTGCGTGTGCGCGTAACTGGGTGGGTCCAGTTTGGAAGAGGGAACTCCGCAGGGTGGAGGGTCATGTAGTTGCTAGGAGAGCTTCTAGGTGGTAGGAGGGGACAGGTGTAAGGTCAGAGCCTGTGGTTTCAGAGGCTGCAGGAATGGAATGTTCAAGGCAGCCCTGTGAGCGCAGTTCTGTGTGCCCGCAGGCTGGTTGTATGTAGCTGTCCCACACGTACCATGGGGTGAGGAATAAGCCTCAGCACAGGCTGGCTGGAAAGTCCACACAGGCCTGGAGGATCCAGGACACACCCCTCGTCAGTGTTCCCTGCATTCTCCCTAGTTTTCCAGACTCCTCTTTCTTTTAGAGAGAGAGAGAGAGAGAAGTGCCCAGAGGCGATGGCTTTGTGCAGGAGCCAACGAAAGCCCCTGTGTGCTGCCTACAGGTCTCTACAGTTTGTCTTAGTTTAGATGCTGAGTGAAAAGTGTCCTGCTTCCCATTAGGGATTTGAGACATGGTTATTTTTAGAGCTGTCACATGTCTTGACTTTTAATTTGTGTGTGTGTGTGTGTGTGTGTGTGTGTGTTTATGCTGCTAAATTTACCATCACGCTGATGCGCAATACAGTAATAAAGTGCGGGGGATGCTTGGCTGGAGTCTGGGCCTGCAGACAATTTCCATTTGCTGTGTGAGGTGCTAGGCTGCCCTCTGGTGTGCAGATGGAGAACTGCACCTTAGGATCCCAGCACATCCTAGCCAGGCTTGGACCGGTGCCCGTGACTCTTGGAGCGCTTCAGAGGGTGGGTGCACTTGGGCCAGCCTTGCTGTAACTTGAAGGTGGACCCTTTAAACTAGTTTTTCCACATTAGCTCTGCGAGGACTTGAATTGAGGATGACCTAAAATTCAACTAGGCCACCAGGTAGGACGAGGCCACTGGGCGGGGCGAAGCCACCAGGGGCTCTTGCCATGTGTCTGTTTCAGTGGAGAAGGAAGGGGAGGCCCTGGGAGTAAGCATTAGGTGCCCAGAGTTCAGACCCTAGCCCTGCCATTTTTGTGTGACTTTGGCATGGGAGTTCGGCGCCCCGGCCTCCATTTCTTCGATTGCAATACGGTCTCAATAACGTGACTCCTACGTCAGCACGCCAACACATTCAAAAGAAGAAACTTACCAGGAATCATTTCAAAACTAAATTTAGTGATGTTGAAGGATTTAATTATTATTCCAGTGTTGTTTTTTTTTTTCTTTCTTTTTGCTTACATGGCTCAAACCTAGGATCTCCTACATGCCCCGCCACTGAGCTACACTTCTCATGGGAAAGGACTTAAAATTAGGAGCTGATATTCACCCCAAGGGTACGTTACTGCTTCGCACACCCTCTGTGGGGAAGATTTTTTTTTTTTTTGTGCGAGATTTTTGTGAGCGGTATTTACGTAAAATACGATAAAAACAAGTCAGTAGAAAACGAAACGGACAGAGTAAGGCTAGCCTAGGAAAGAATCAGACTCAGCGGATGCTTAATGACTCTGACCAGATAGCTACGTGCCTCTGAATGCTCTCATCCCTGGGCTTATCTGAAGGGGCGTCGCTCCTGGCTTCAGGATCTGTCAGTCAGGAAGAGCCCCGCCCCTCCCTTTGCATGGGTGTGGTCTAATAAGCTTTGTGCTTAAAACCAGCTCCCAGAACTGCGAGAGAAGGAAGGAGAGGCCTTTCTGGCCTTAGCAAGTCCAACACTCCCTCCTTTACTGTTGTGTAGTAATGGATCGTTGCTGTGTAAGAAGCCGGCGCATCAGTTTTGTGCCTCGGGCGCCCAGACTGACCCTCAGCTGCCCTCCTCGCTTGGCTCTGATCACGTGGTCTCTGACACGTGGTTTGTGTATGCAGCGTTGTCTTCCAATAGATGAATGCTGGGGCTCAGCTCAGACTCCTTTTAGTCAGTGGAGGTCCCCAGCCCACAGAATGGCACCCATACATTTAGGGTGGGTCTCCCACGGTAATTATCCTAATCTAGAAACCGTGGGATTCTAAAGCTTGTCTGCCGGGATCGAGAATCCCTTGCTCAATGAATCAGATTCGGGTTTAAGACCTTCGTGAAATTTGATGGCCTTGAGCCAGTGATGACCTTGGACCAATGACGTAACTTTTCCCCCGCTTCAATATTTTCTTTTGTAAAGGGTGGAAGGGGATTCCCAAGGATTAAATAAATGATTGCTGGAAGGTGTCCGTGTGGTCTTAGTCTTGGAGAAGCAAGGTTTTTAGGTAAACTTGTGGCCATTGAAATGGGTTTACTGGGGCTGAGATATGGCTCAACAGTTAAGGAAGCTCGATGCTTTCCCATTCCCAGCCTCCACAGGCTTCTCACAGCCATCGGTAACTCCATCTCCAGATCTTATGCCCTCTTCTGGCTGCTTCAGGCGTCTGGATATATCTGATGCACACAGTCCCATGGCTAAGCACAGACATACAGCAAATTAATACACTGAAAGAAGAAAATGACACTGTTAAGTCAGGCATCACTACACACATCTGAAATCCCCAAATGCAGGAGGCTGAAGCAGGAGGGTCAAGAGTTTAAGTCCAGCTTGGGCTTAGCAGTAAGATCTTGCATCTGAACATGCATACGTGTGCGCGGGCACACACACACACATGTGTGTGTATATGCATACAGACATGCACAACAGACATGTACACCCACACATACACATTTGTGCACACACATGCCTGCACACGTGTTCGTGCATACACACACACACACACACACACACACAATCTCAGGGTCTTCGAGCCCCCTTGTACGTTTGTTGTTTGGGCTCTCTCCCAGGTTAGATGATAGATCTGCAAAGACCTATGTTCCAAAATCAGTGAGAACGAACATGATGACAGCTGATGTATCTGAGTTTCCCTATGTGTGTGTGGTGTGTGTCTCACATGTTTGTGGGCACATGTGGATGGGGGTTACACATGCACATGGGAGCCAGAGGATGCCGTGGACTGATTTCTCTCTCCACGGAGGCAGTCTGCCAGACCCAGAGCTTGTCCATCCAGCTGGCCCGCTTGCCCTGGGGAATTCTCTGCCTTCAGCTCCTGAGAGCCAGGGTTCTAGGCAGGCACCAAGCTGAGACACAACAAAACCAAACCAAACCGGCCATGTGCAAGCACTCCGTGCACACACCTGTGTGGTAGGTGGTTTAGAAGAGAGGATTCAGGGAACCTAGAAGCTAGGACCATGTGTCTGGATATTAACACAGCGACAAGGCTGTGGGTGAATGTCCTCCAGGCTCTACCCTTTGTCTCTAGATTCCTGGTCACACCACAATGCTCACTGTTCTAGCATGTTCCCAAGGCAAACCTAGACATTAGACTGCTGTACGTTCCCCACAGTACCAGCAGGGGGTGTGCATCAGTACAGAGGCCGAGGTTAAGACCAACCACCGACACCAACAAGGGGAACCCCTGGCCCACCGCCGCCAGAGGCGTGTTCTATACATCATGCAGGGGTTCCTGGTGGTCTGCACAGGAGCTAAACGAGCCTCTCTTTCGCCTTTTCTTTCTAATTCCCTCTCCCTCTCGCTCCCTTCCTTCCTTTTTAAAGGATTATTTATTTTATGTAAATGAGTGCTCTGTCTGCATGTATCCTGCAGGCCAGAAGAGGACATCTGATCCCATTACTGATGGCTGTGAGCCACCATGTGGTTGCTGGGAATTGAACTCAGGACCTCTGGAAGAGCAGACAGTGTTCTTAACCACTGAGCCATCTCTTCTGCTCTGGCCCTGGTTTTCATACTGTCTCTTACAGAGCTTTGATTAACTACGGAAAAGATGCAAATGCTGTGCATAAAGAAAGGGAACGACATCTTGTTGCTTGTTACGGTTGGGTCTCCCATTTCCAGAAACAGTCTTACTCTGTGGAAGGCTGTGCTTGGCATACTGGGATTGACTGCCCACCCTCCAAAGAGGGCACTGGATATCCTGGAGCTGGAGTTACAGATGGTTGTGAGCTGACACGTGGGCGCTGGAAACCAAACCCAGGTCCTCTGAAAGAGCAGCACTCCCTCTTAACCGCTAAGCCATTGTTCCAGCCTCCTGTATGGCCTTTCTTTGGTTAGTGTTCCTTTGTATGCAACCAGCTAGGAACAAAATGCAACATTGTTTCTTTTGCATCCCTAGTGTCTGATCCGAGATGTGGGCCTGGTCTCTTCAAAGATCACTGGCTAGCTCTCGGGTGAACCTGCGCTCGCGGGTGTTTGTGTGTGTGTGTGTGTGTGTGTGTGTGTGTGTGTGTGTGTGTGTGTGTGTGTATGTGTGTGACAGAGAGAGAGAGAGAGAGAGAGAGAGAGAGAGAGAGAGAGAGAGACTTGGAAGTCACATGACAGGGCAAGGTGTAGACAGCCTGTACCCCTCTGTTTCCTACCTTCATTCTCTTAATCCTTGAAGGACCAAGAATTCTTCCAGAAAGAGGCTCTGAGTTTACATTTTGCTGGAGAATGGGAGATTCTATTTATCCAGAGGTCTTAGAAACCACCACTTACCCTTACTTTGTCCTTTTATTTGATAGTGTGCGAGCAGGGCTTCGGAACTTTCTCCACCTATAGCTCCTTATTGCGAACAAATGTTCATGCAGCTGGGGTATGCAGGTGTAACCATTCTACTATTTCTGCCGATAAGTTATAATGAAGTTATTTTAGAGTGAATATCTACATATTGTCTTAATCAGGGTTTCTATTCCTGCACAAACATCATGACCAAGAAGCAAGCTGGGGAGGAAAGGGTTTATTCAGCTCACACTTCCACACTGCTGTTCATCACCAAAGGGAGTCAGGACTGGAACTCAAGCAGGTCAGGAGGCAGGAGCTGATGCAGAGGCCATGGAGGGATGTCACTTACTGACTTGCTTCCCCTGGCTTGCTCAGCCTGCTTTCTTACAGAACCCAGGACCACCAGCCCAGGATGGCTCCACCCACAATGGGCTGGACCCTCCCACCTTGATCACTAGTTGAGAAAATGCCTTACAGCTGGGTCTCATGGAGGCATTTCCTCAACTGAGGCTCCTTTCTCTGTGATAACTCCAGCTTGTGTCAACTTGACACACAAAACCAGCCAGCACACACACACACACACACACACACACACACACACACACACACACGATGCCACCATTTCTTAAAGATGAAAGCAGGTGTGCGTAGTAATGAGATGAATGTGCCTACTTATTTTTACACAAATAACTAAGTCTCAACTGAGCATTTGATATTGGACACTGCAGGGTGTGTCTGGGGCGAGTCTGCACAGTTTCTTAGAGCCAATCAATATTTTGGGTTTTTAGTTCTCAATGCCAAGAATGATGCTTTGCACAAGAACTGAGTACAAGTTGGTAGAAACAGGTTGAGCGCCAGTTCAGAAATCGTTGGAAACCTTATCCTAATCCCAAGACAGAATTCGTGATTTTTAAAAATAAGATAAAAACCCAAGGCAACTACTCAAACAGCGCTGCCTCCTCCTCTTCCTCCTCCCCCTTCCTCCCCCTTCCTCCTCCCCTTCCTCTTCCTCCTCCTCTTCCTCTTCTTTTTCCCCTTCCTCCTCCTCTTCCTCTTCTTCCTCTTCCTCCTCCTCTTCCTCTTCTTCCTCCTCTTCCTCCTCTTCTTCCTCCTCCTCCTCCACTTCCTCCTCTTCTTCCTCCTCTTCCTCCTCCTCCTCCTCTTCTTCCTCCTCCTCTTCTTCCTCCTCTTCCTCCTCTTCTTCCTTCTCCTCCTCCTCTTCTTCCTCCTCCTCCTCCACTTCCTCCTCCTCTTCTTCCTCCTCCTCCTCTTCTTCCTCCTCCTTCCTCCTCCTCCACTTCCTCCTCCTCTTCCTCTTCTTCTTCCTCCTCCTCTTCCTCCTCCTCCTCTTCTTCCTCCTCCTCCTCTTCCTCCTCCTCTTCTTCCTCCTCCTCTTCTTCTTCCTCCTCCTCCTCTTCCTCCTCCTTCCTCCTCCTCCACTTCCTCCTCCTCTTCCTCTTCTTCCTCCTCTTCTTCTTCCTCCTCCTCCTCCTCTTCTTCCTCCTCCTCCTCCCTCCTCCTCCACTTCCTCCTCCTCCTCTTCCTCTTCTTCTTCCTCCTCCTCTTCTTCCTCCTCCTCCTCCACTTCCTCCTCTTCTTCCTCTTCCTCTTCCTCCTCCTCCTCTTCTTCTTGTTTCTTTTTATCAAGCCTTCTAACACTATGGATCCACAGCTGTAGTAATCTGACACTCACACACTGAGGAACAACTGGAGGAAAACATTAGAAATCTCTTGTTTTCTGCCTCTGTGCCACGATGGTTCTCTAAGCGTAGAAAACCTTGCACACACAGCGAGACACTGCCGTTCTGACACACACTGATCTCACTGTGTGAGCTGAGGGGCCGATCAGTGACACCACACTTGGGATAAAGTGCACTTGTGTGTCCAGACCAAGGCTACAGAGAAGTCACCGGAGGCCACACTCCTGAGTTTAGTCAGGAACACCTCGGAGTCTTACCTGTTTGGTTTTGAATTAATTTTTGGCTGTTGTGCATTTAGAAATGTTTACTCCGCCCCCCAAACTTTCTAGACCCCACGTTCAATTATGTCCAACTCACTGCCTAAGGAGTTGGGCTATGGGGTTCCTTTGTGAGTCTGCTTCACAGTGACTGTGCTGGGTTTCTGACCGGTGGGTTCCCAGGGTGTTGACAGTCCTTTCCTCTCGCCGGCAGAACTGTAAAACAATATCCTTGGTCACAGGCACTTCTCAAAAGATGGGTGCCATGGGGTGAGTTTCTAGACATGGGATTGTTGGGTCAAAGCATCCATGCAGTTAGAAACGGTGTCTGCCACCACAAAGAGGAGCTGACACCCCTGTAACCACCACAGCAGACCAAAGGCCGGCCTGCTTGCCCACCTTTACCAACACGGTGAGAAGGTGGGCGGCGTCTTAGTTCACTTTTGCTGTGCGGTAACAAGATACCAGAAGCCAGGCACTTTATAATGAAAATAAAAGTGTTTGGCTTACGATTCTGGCTGCTGGAAGGTTCAGACAGCTGGTCGCTCTGTAACGTGGTGGGGGAGGGGAGGAGCTGGCCACTTGTAGAGGGACCGAGCACGAGGGGTCTAGCTTCTTTTTTTTTTTTTTCTTTTTTTTGGAGCTGGGGACCGAACCCAGGGCCTTGCACTTCCTAGACAAGCGCTCTACCACTGAGCTAAACCCCCAACCCCGGGGTCTAGCTTCTTAACCATCCACTTCCAAGGAACAAAAGGTTGGACTGTTGAGAACTGTGGTGATCCCTTCTAAGGGTGGTGCCGCCATGTCTGATTCTTCTCCGCCTGGGTGTCACCTCCCACCTCCCCAGATTTGCCCACTGCAGGCCAAGTTCACAGGAACCATCCCAGACGGAAGGTTGGATCTCATCGTGGTGCAATACAGAGTTGGCTGGGGTTAGCGGGCGATACCGGGGCTTCTCACCCCTGCTCCCCCTGGGGCAGCGCCTCTGAGATGTGTCCTTGTGCTCTCTGTCTCCGCAGAGCAAGCTGGTGAAGTACTTCAGCCGACAGTTGTCCTGTAAGAAGAAGGTGGCCCTGCAGGAGCGCAATGCCGAACTGGATGGCTTCCCCCAGCTCCGTCACTGGTTCCGGATCGTGGACGTGCGGAAGGAAGTCCTGGAGGTGAATGTGCCAGGCCCGCCCCCCTCAACCCTCGCTGGCCACATTCTTTGCTTCTTCCTAGATGGCAGCGTTTGGGATATGCCCAGCGTAGACCCTGGCACACAGTAGGCCCTCAGTATGCACTGGAGGAAGGCTCACGGGATCTCAGATGTATCTGAGAAGGGCTGTTAAGGGAGAACCTCTAGAGCCAGGACTTAGTTCAGCTCTGCCACTTAAAGGAGTCACTCTGAGCCTCCCCAGAGATCGTCGACTTTTTGCTAAGTGTTTGTGCTGTCTGACTGAGCAGCCATGGGCACACATGCTCCTGAGCTCATGGAGCACTGGGATTGGAATTCATGCATGGGACCAAGGATCTGGATTTTGACTTGTGTTTAATGTAAATTACTGTGACCAAGGCTGGTGTATTGGATCTCAGAGACTCAGGATAATGGATAAGTTCAGTCCTTAGAACCCACATATAAAAGCTGGGCTGAAGGGGCTGGGGATTTAGCTCAGTGGTAGAGCGCTTACCTAGGAAGCGCAAGGCCCTGGGTTCGGTCCCCAGCTCCGAAAAAAAGAACCAAAAAAAAAAAAAAAAAAAAAAAAAAGCTGGGCTGAAGGCATGCTCTTGTGTAGGGCTGGAGAGGCAGAGACAGGTGGATTCTCGGGGATTACTCACCAGCTAGTGTATCATGTACACACATACACACACACACATACACCAACACATACACACACACCAACACACACACACATACCAGCAATACACACACATCAACACATACACACACACCAACACATACACACACACCAACACATACACACACACCAACACACACACATATACACCAACACATATACACACCAACACATACACATATACACCAACACATATACACACACACTAACACACACACACCAACACATACACACACCAACACATACACACACACCAACACATACACACACATCAACACATACACACACACCAACACATATACACACACCAACACATACACACACACCAACACATACACACACATCAACACATACACACACACCAACACATACACACACACACCAACACATACACACACACCAATCAACACACACACATACACACACCAACCAACACACACACACACCAACACATACACACACACCAACACATACACACACACACCAACACATACACACACACCAATCAACACACACACACCAACCAACACACACACATACACACACACACCAACACATACACACACACACCAACCAACACACACACATACACACACTAACACATACACATACACCACCACATATGCACACACCAACCAACACACACATACACATACACACCAACACACACACACACACACACACACACACACACACACACACACACACACACACCCCAGCACTATGTGAACTAGCACCGCTAGATTTACTCCTAGGATGGCCAAAATGCCTGAGGTAGTGTATTCTCCTCATTGGAAAAGAATGAGAAAGGCAGGTTTTGGTTTTCTTTCCAATCAATTGCTGTGGGGAAAGCAAATTTGGGGGTTGGGGTTGATTGGTTTATGATTCCAGGTCACACACCATCACTGACAGAAGTCAGGGAGGCAGGAAATGAAGTTGCCACTGTGGAGCAGAGATCAAATGAATGCATTCGAGACAGTGTTCAGCTCACTTTCTCCTTTTTTTTAATAGTCTGGGATCTTAAGCCTAGGGAGTGGTGACACCCATAGTGAGCAGGGCTTCCCATAACTAGGACAACCCCATTACAGACTTACCTACAGGCCACATTGATCTAGACAGTCCTTGATTGAGACTCTCTTCCTAGGTGACTCTAGCTCATGTCCAGTTGACAATTAAACTAAGCACAATGGTACATTTTAATTGTCCAGCTGGGGGAACTTCTTAAAGGCTTTGGGGTTATATAAATATTCATATACCAAGGGTCCCTGGTAGGGCGGGTAAGGCATAGATAAGTTTTCTAGAGAGAGGCTGAAAAGTGTGGTCTAACTATCTTTTGGACAGACAGTTTTTGTTTAATTAATGAGATCTGATCTTCAAAAATCTTACTTTGACTCAATGTCTTAAAACTTAATTTTCTAAAGACTCAAGAGCTCTGGTTTCAAAACTACAAGTACTGATTATGTAGAAGAGAATCCTTTTCTGATGTGACGAACCACAGTTGGCAGCCCCTTTGGGTCCCCGAGGCTCCCCACTTTGGAGCTCCTAGTCTCCAGGCAGAGTATTCAGAGATCTTCACCTGTCGGTGAGGTGTGAAGGCTACCCGCCTGCAGTTCACAGGTTTGTCCACCAGAGGGCGCTCTCATGAAGGAAACATGGAGACGGCTGTGAGACGTGCCCTGGGTTCAAACGCTGCTTCCATCACTCTTGCTGTGTGACTTGGGCTAAGGGTTTAACTTATCTGAGCTTCAGCGTCCTGGCCTGCATGCAATGATAGCCATTTTTTTGCTGAGGATACAGTTCAGTGGTAGAATCCTTACCCAGCATGTGTGAGAATCTGATCCAGTTCCCCAATAAAACACATATATGCACAGAGACACGTACACATACACACATATACATATACACACATGCACTCACACAGTACACATATCACACACATTCACAATACACACGCACGCTTACCACATACATCCATACACACCTCTGGATAGCTCCCCTCCCCCATCCATATGCACACGCACACTCACAAACTTACACATTTATACATACACATACATGCGCTCCCACATGCATGTACAGATGCACATACGTGTGTACACATACCTTCACTTTCACATGATCTAGAGGCACAATAAGACAGTCTGTGTTGAGTACTGGAAACATTGTCCCAGCTAGGGTTATCTTACCGAAACGTGCACAAATTTCCCTTCTTTGGCCCAGGTTGTTAGGGTTTCTTCACCTCTCAGCCATAAATGTCTGAGCCAAAGCATTAGGGTAATCTGACCACACACACACACACACACACACACACACACACACACACACACACACACGCACTTTGAAATCATAGTATGAACTGAACAGTTGGGTCCTGCAGCACGGAGAGGGCTTTAGATTGTACGTCTCTCCTACCGGTTACCAACTGTCAACTCCACAGTCTAGAGATCACCTGAAAAAAGTCAGGATTGAATAATTATCTTTATCAGGACAGCCTGTGGTCACATCTGAGAGAGATGCCTTGATTGCTAAATGATCAGGAGAGCCCAGCCCACTGTGGGCGGTGCCATCCTTAGGCAGACAGGTCTGGGCTGGAGGACGACAAAGAGGCAGCATCCTCAGAGGAGGATTGTAACTTGGAAGTGTAAGCCTCGTAAACCCTTTCTCCCAAGCTGCTATTGTCAGAGTGTTTTGTCAGAGCATCTGGGGCCAAACTAGAACAGCCTTGTTCTAAACCTTCACCCTGCATCCCTACTCTGGCACGTCCAGCTCAAGGTTTACCTACGCTGTGTTCCTACTTCTCTCTAGATGACCCAGATGCCACCTCCTGTCCCTGTCCTGACTTCACAGTCACTGTTGGGATGTTGGCTCTGTCCTGCAGCTTTCTTCTTTGGGCTTTGAGTGTGAAAAATGGGACTTAGGAAATTTGTAGACCCTGCTTTCTGTGAATCTATATTGTAATTCATAGTCATGGCCACAAGGGGGCAGAAGAAGCACACGCTATCACCCGTGAATCGCCGTCTGTAGATTTACAAGCCTTATTAAATAGATTCTATGCATGAAGGCTCTTATATGTATATGTAGAGGCATTAGAAGGCTTGTAAACACCAACGCTTGAGGAAATTACTGGCAGTGTTGCAGACTTATTTAGGACATTGTTTAAGGAGGGGACTGTTTGTAGGGCAACACATTGCAACCTGGGAATCCTGCTTCTGTCCCCAGCTCTTTTGTTCAGAGAGGTCTTTTTCCCAGAATGTTCTATACTGTTCCTCAGCCTTACCGCATAGCCTCATGGTGCTCAGTAATTTTCAAGATTCATTTCCAGCCTCAAGCACCCACGGGTCTTCTTAGGCTCTTAAAAGCCATATATAAATCCAGACCCTGTAGGCACATCAGAAGGGAAGCCGAGTGTGGAGGCCAGCCAAAGAGACCCGGCTTTATGTCTAGCTGGTTTGTTCTGAGTCGTCCCTCTCGCCTCCCGGCCAAATTCAGCAGAGCCATTTACTCACAGAATATGAAACAGGGTCTGTCTCTCCCGGGTTTCGAGGCTGGACTGTGAGGAGCACCTACATTCAGCAGTTCCGTTCTACAAGTGAGAAGAACAAGGCCCAGAGAAGTAAAATGATTTGTCTAAGTGGCAAGCGGGAGACTCAACCCCAAATTCAGCCGAGTCTTTGCCTAGTGGAGCATCTTTCACTGGGTACCAGCAGAGGGCAGTGTGGAGGCTCCTTGCTGTTTCCCTATGCAGTTCTCCCGAGTGCCACAAGAGGGAGATAGAGAGACACCAC
This sequence comes from Rattus norvegicus, assembly GCF_021556685.1. Taxonomy (NCBI): domain Eukaryota; kingdom Metazoa; phylum Chordata; class Mammalia; order Rodentia; family Muridae; genus Rattus; species Rattus norvegicus. The sequence continues at coordinate 46,137,091 of NC_141545.1, read as the reverse complement.
TCCATTCCCTCCGGCAGGACGCTTGGGCTCCTGTCCCACTGACTGCTTTTGTCCCTTCCTCTAGGAGATCTCCCCTGACCAGCTGAGCTTGGAGGACCTCCTGGAGATGACCGATGAGCAGGTGTGCGAGACCGTGGAGAAGTATGGAGCCAACCGGGAAGAGTGCGCCCGGCTCAACGCCTCACTCTCCTGTCTCAGGAATGTGCACAAATCAGGTGAGCCGTCTGGGAGGTCAGGATTGTCCCGAGCTGGTCGGCCACTGTCCTTCGAGCTTCCTGGGCAGGCCAGAACGGAAGAGTGGGCTCTGGATGCCAAAACCAGCTTGGGGCAGAGATGACTGTGAGAGGTGGAAGTAGGCGGGGCTTGAACTCCACCCTGCAGAGGATGGCTCAGCATGGGTCCTGGATAATTGGGATGTACAAGGGAGGCCAGCATCGCTCCCCACGAGACGCTCAGAGGTGGCTTTGTGTGATGGATGGCATTTCTGGTTATTTCTATGTATAAACACTATACATTCATTGTAATAGAAATCAGGTTGTAACTGCCCCAGGGACCTTAAGTTGTTATTTTACTATACTCTCTTGGCTCAATCCTTCCATGCTAATGAGTACATGCTGCTCGCTCTCTCTCTCTCTCTCTCTCTCTCTGATTCTCTCTCTCTCTCTGATTCTCTCTCTCTCTCTCTCTCTCTCTCTCTCGCACTCTCTCTCCTCTTGCTCCTCTCTCTCTCTCTCTCTCTCTCTCTCTCTCTCTCTCCATGCAAAGGGTAAAATTACTTTCTCTAAGCTGAATTCTGTGGCCTCTCTCTGCTTTATTATTTTACGATCTAAGCATGTCATCATCCCCCCCCCCCCCCGGCTCGTTCTAGTCACTTGCTCAAAACTGTGACGCGGGGTTAGAGCTGTAGCTCAGCTAATTGGTAGAGTGTTTGCCTGGCACACACAACACTCTGGGTTTGATCCTCAGCGCCTCATAAACGGGGTGGGGTGGTGCATGTCTGTAACCGCGGCCCTTGGGAGGATGAAGCACGAGGATCTGGAGTTCAAGATCATCCTTGGCTTCACAGAGAGCTTGAAGTCAAGGTGGGATACTGGAGATCCTGTGTCCAGAGGAAAGGGAAGGGAACCCATGGTGTGAGCGGATCATTAATGGTAGGCGGTGGAAGCGCTTTGCTCCTGGGCTCTCTCCAAATTGCTACAAATATCAGCACTGTCATTTCAGTTCTTGCCACAAGGTGGCGCCGCCGACCAGAGGTCTGGCCCAATCTGGTGGCTGTTAATTCTTACTCTGGTTGTCAATATGCAACCGGCAATTAGGATTTACAGAGTGACTGTTAATATGCCAGGAGGGCGGAGGACCCGGCAGTGAACCAGACAGAACAGGTTTCCAGCGTGCAGACCTGACGACCTCAGCTCCATTTTAAGAACCCATGTTAAGAACAGTACACTTGTCGGTGGCTTAGGTTGGTTATCTCAGGGCCAGGAAGGGATGACTGGCTGATACCCGGGGCCTGCTGGTCAGGAAGACCTGCTTACCTATAGCCAGTGCCAGTTATCGAGAGACCCAGTCTCAAAAAATAAACAAACAGATACAAATAAAACAAACAAAACCCCCAAACCCCCCAAAACAAAACAACAAAAAGCAAATAGAAAAACAAACAAAAAACAAAAACAACAAAAACCCCCCAAACCCCAAAAAACAAAATACCCACAAATAAGGTGGACGGCACCAAAGGGATTGGCTGAGGTCCACTCTGGTCTCCACATGGATGTGCAACACAAATTGCACCAAATCCCAGTGCGACCCCAGAAATAGCTTCCTGTTTAGGAATGTGTTGGCTTCTCCTTGTGGCTATGTTTTTACCCCACTCCACTACCCCGGCTCCTGCTCTGGACCCTGTCCCTGTCTCCCATCTTCTTCCAGTCCTGAGAACTGCTGTCTTAAGAGGGTACCTCTGTAGGATGTCACAGGAGATGTTCATGCTGACAGACATTGCTTTCTGGAAAGTTCCCTCTGGGCTGCTGCTTTCTTAGCTCTCTGAGGGCCGGATGGCTTCTCAGCCAGGTGTCTACTTGTGCATGGTTTTGATCTAACTGTAACCACATCCACCTTCACCCCTCCCTGTCATGCATGCACACATGTAGGACGTGTCCTGGTACACAGCAGAGTCGTGTTTCCTGAGATGGGACCCAGCCTGGCAGGCACAGCGGGGAGGTGGATATTTCAGATTCATTCTTATCATGTTCTACAGTGTCACCGCTTATTTATGTGAGGTCCTGGCAACTGGAGCCAGAGACTTGGCTCTGCCAGGCAAGGGTTCTACCATGGAGTCACAACCTCATTTGTCCCCTATACCAGATGCTGGCTATGACACACAGGACACAGGGCTTGTGAGCTGTGTCCTGAAGAGATTAACAGTCCACAGGTCGGAGGAATGTCTGAGGGGTCCAGTGTACTGACTGCTCCTGTGGAGGATCCTGGTTTGCTTCCCAGCACCCACACAGTGGCTCACAACTGCCTGTAACTCCAGCTCTGGGGATCTGATGTTTTCTTCTGGCCTCCACAGATTCCTATACACATACATGTACATATATCTTCTACTGAGAGAAATGAGGTGTGGGGAGGGGCATGCGTACCGTGCACACACACATTCCAAAATGCACATTTTACACATACCTTTAGTCCTAGCACTTGAGAGGGCGAGACAGGTGGATCTCTTGAGTTTGAGGCCAGCCTGGTCTACTGAGCAAGTTCAGAGTAGCCAGGGCTACCTAATGAGACCCTGCCTCAAAAAAAACCTTAACCAACTAAACAAACAAACAAAAACCCCTAATCTTAAAAAGGAAAGACGCTACCAATATTGGTCGTACTGCTAGATCCACTCCACCTCAGGTCCTTCTGAAGTTCCCATGGCAACAGTGTGCTATTTCCCCCGCTTCTTGGATTCTGAACACCAGTGGCTATGGGGTTGCTGTTCTGCTCAACTCTTGTGGCATGCAGGGCCAAGGTTGGTGTCACTCCTCTTGGGGAATGATGACCACCGGCTCGAGTTTCCTTACCACCAGCCTTCCCTTCTGTGGTATCCACAGGTAGTTAGGTCACGACATCATAGCTTTTGCCTATGGTGGGTGCCCCTCCCCCACAGGATTGTGCACCCTCTGTTGTCTGCTACTAGGGGGGAAAGTTAATACCTAGTATACAGTAAGAGTTTAATAAGGGATTTGGATATCCCTTTGTCTGGCCCAAGACAACCCAACAGGAGCTTGAAGCATGTCTCTCTCCAGGGACTGAAGACCCCTAAGGAGTTGGCCATGCTTGAACTTAGGTCCTCATTTCCTCTCAAGTTCTAACATGTGTACTTTAGAATTACTTGTATGTGCATGTACGGCACATGCACATCTGTATGTAAGGATATGTACACCTGTGTGGTGCCCAGAGCTCAGAGGGAGGCGCCTCCCTCACTCCCACCCGTTCCCTTGAGGCAGGTTCTTTCGGAAGCTAGGACTCACTAGGCTGGAGCCAGCAAGCCCTAGCCGTCCTTCTGTCTCTGCCTTCCTCAGGACTAGGGTTCTGATGCCTGGTTTGTTACATATGAGTCAGGATCTGAACTCCAGTCCTCCTAATTCAGAGAGCATCTCCGTAGTCCCTGAAATCTTGACGAGCCACTAATTCTGGAGCACCCCAGATGAAGTGCGGGCGTCCGGTCTCAGGCTTGCCCCCTCTGTCCCGAGCTCCTTGTCTCTCCCCATTCACATCCTCAGACCCAAAACCTTCCCCAACCGCAGAGGCCCTTTCTGGATCCCACAGACTGAGCTGACGCCTGATCTTTGAATTCTAGGACGTCCTGTACATCAGGGACTCCCTCCCCGCCTCTCCTACCTCTTCTGATCTTTGGAGCAGGATCTTCCGGTTATAGGCAGGGGTCCCTAGCATCCTGACCAGGTTGAATTAATTCATCTGTGGTGGAGAAAGCGCCTGGGAGAGCCGCATGCTGTACCTGCCATGCATCTCCACCAGGGGGCAGCATCGAACTGGCCACCGTGGCTCCTTCCTGTTTTTAATGCGTTTGTGCCCTCAAAAATTGTTAACTATTTCCTCGAAGCTTCTAAACGCCTCGGGTCTGGATGGTCAGATTTTTTTTTTCGCCTTCCCGTGTAACTAAAAAGTCTAGGCTCGAACTAGTAAGCAGATGCCTTCCCTACCAGACTCCTCCCTCCCAAGGACACCAAAGCCCCACAGGGAGCAATCTGGACCCTCTGCGCTGTCTCCTGCGGACTGGACCAGGACGAGCCTGAAACTGAAGATCAATCACTTATTCATTCAACCTAGAAGCTTCCTCAAGACAGGGCAGCTTAACCTGGGGGGGGGGGTCTGGAAGCCCCAACATTGGATAAGTCCCCGGACACGCCCCATGCTGTTTACCCTGTGGAGATGTGCGCTGGGGAGTTGGGAAGGGAGAGTGGTTTTGTTCTGTGTGGGCGAGTACGGACCAGAGGCAGTCGCCCCAGCAGGAGCGTGCACAGTACAGGGCACAGGAAGTGGGTGTGGATGGAAGAGAGAGTGGAGCAGGCCACCGGGTGGCAGGACCTTTGGAATGGGGGGGGGGTAGTGGTGACTGTCACATGATCAGGGGATGAGGTGCGCCACCAGCTACTTCCCTGCTTTTTTCCTTTAGGTTTTTAAATTATCTATCATCTATCTATCTATCTATCTATCTATCTATCTATCTATCTATCTATCTATCTAGTAATAGGGTCGTAACAGGTTCAGAAGCACTGATCTAAGTGTTCACTCTGTGCCTGTTGTGCCTCCAGGGCTTGTGGCCATTCTCAGGGACTTGTGCAGAGACTTAAAGTGGGTGACTCTTTGGCAGTTGTGGGGACAACGGGCTTCTGTGGTGAGAAGGAGGATGGAGAACACCAGGGCTATTAAAGAATGGGTGTGTGTGTGTGTGTGTGTGTGTGTGTGTGTGTGTGTGTATGTGTGTGTGTGTGTATGTGTGTGTGTGTGTGTGTGGTACTAAGTGGTTGGTGCCCTTAGACAGAGGCCACTGCAAAGCGCTCACTCCAATGCTTGTCAGCCATGTGACCCCAGACAGATGTAGCCTAGGGGAGCAGCTCACTGCACATCCTTCATGGGGCTGGGGACAGTGCAGAGAGAAGGTTGGAGCATGGTGCTGCCCTCCACCCTCAGGTCTTTCTTTGCTGGTCCGTTTGGTCTCCAGGCCCCTCCTGAGTATCAGGGGGTGGGGGAGAGCTTGCAGCAGGGAACAGGAAGCAGAGAGGTCCTGAAATAGCCCAGCCTCAGATGCTCTACGGCTTCATACCAGTTGGGCTTTGAATGGAGCCCCCAGAAGCCCGCCGGCAGCACCACCGTCTCCTTTGACTAGAACAAAGCCGAAAGAGTGGTCTTGATTGCTCTATTGTGCGACTCGCTTCTGACTTGGAGAAGGCTGGAGGAAGAACAGCTCCCCTTCCAAGAGAGCCCTTCAGGGACCAGCGTGTGCAGGCATGATGCCATGCCTCTCTTCCCAGGGCCTACTCTCAGGGTCCCTCCCATGGACACAGCAGCCCTCAGGACACAGGCACACGGTAACAGAAGCCTGTCCCAGGCGAGCGTCTGTCCCTGTGGCTCATCTGCTCACCCTGTCACGGTCATAATGATGCGGAACCTCTGCCCCTGGGGAACCATGTTTCTAAGTTGTCTGGTAATGCGGCCCCCAATCTCCTCCATCAAGAGAAGTTTCAACTGGAGGCTTTCTTCATTTCCTATGATCCATTGCTGTGGTGGCTAGTGACTAACCTTTTGACCCTGTACACTTCTAGAACTTTCCTTGCATCAGAGAGAGAGAGAGAGAGAGAGAGAGAGAGAGAGAGAGAGAGAGAGCGCGAGCATAGGTATGTATGCATGCGTGTAAAAGCAGAAGACAGCTTCAAATGTCCTGTGTCACATGCCACCCGCTTTATTTTGTGACAGGTTCTCTGACTGTACTGGGATTTGCCAGTTTGGTTTACCTGAGTTCCCAGTGCGTCGTTGTTAGAACCTGGTGTTGGGAAGGATAGGGAGGGTACACAGGGCCAGCACCTCAGGGTCACACTTTCCATTGCCCCAAGGTGGCCTCCAGGATATGACGGGGACTATTTCACCCTGGCCAACGTGGACCTAAAATAGTGCAGGGTTCTAGAACCTCGCTCCCACCAGGATCTGGATGGGGAGATTGTCTCAGCATTGGCTGAGGGAGCTCGCGTGAGAATCACTGTCAGGAAGCTGGACTTTCGGAGCTGACTGGGAACTATGGAGGAAGCTTCTGGAAGGGCCGGGGTCTCCATCCCCTTCTACACAACTCAGAGTCAAAAATGGAAGGAGCTTGCTTTAGGCAAGTCAGGTCCACTCTCCTCGGTTGTCTGGGGCACCGTCAGCGCCTGCTGCTCTCTCAGCTGCAGGATTGGGGTGTAAACGGTTGGTTAAGGTCAAACAGTTTACCACTCCCCTGCCTCCCAGTGACAGGCACATTCTCAGCCCGCTCCAGCTCTGGTTATCTTTCTGGGATTTTTAAAGTTTGCCTCCTTGTCTCCCACTTCCCTTCCTCCTTCAGATGAATGAGAGCACAGGTCTTACCTGTGAAGCTTGGGTTCGCTCGGGGACAGAATGTTTCTTCCTAGGCTGTCTTTGTGATTGGGGGTCAGAATCACACTGGTGACCTGCCCAGCTCAGGGCTTCCCCGCCATCCACACTCCACCTTCTGTCAGTCATACATTGGTCCCTTTCTCTTGTTCACCCATTGCTTTGAAGACTTGGGGACCAGAGGCTTCCCTGGGAATGTTTCGTGGGAACAAGGCACCTGCCACCTGAGGCTGCTACCAGAATTTATGTCCCTGTCACCTGGTATAAGAGAAGGTTCACAACTGACGACCTTGTGCTCTGTGGTTGACGGGGGAGGTCTTTGAGGATTGTAAATTAGTACCAAGCATGGGCTTAAGTCCTAGAAAGAGCTGGAGTTCTAGGCTCCTGACCCCATTACCTAATGACTTCAGTCGCCCATTACAAACCCCTTCGACTTTCTCCTTGAGCTGAGTCTGCCCCAGGATCTTCGGACGCACCATTCTGGTTGGAATATGTTCTCCTGGTCTTCCTCTGGCTGGTTCCTTATCATTTTGATCTCAGTTCAAAGTCTCCTTCTTAGGAAGTCCTATGTCTGTTAGTTTCTGCCTCGTCACCTGGTAGTGTTTTTGTTTGAGATGGGTCAGTTCCCAGGCTGGACCATTAACCACAGCGCTGACTCCCAGAGTCCTCCCCACAACCATGTCGAGTCCAGTGGAGGTTTCATTTCCTTGTAAAGAAATGAGGCACAGAGAGGCTCTTTCTTTGTTTGGAGTCACACAGCAGCTGAGTGCCAAAAGTTTGAACTCAGGTCTGGCTAATTTCATAGTCGAGGTTCTTAGACAGGCAGAGCAAGGGGTGTGCCCTTCCCTTCACTCTGGCTGATCCCCGTGTCCTCAGCCCTTTTGGGGTTCAGGGGTAGAATAGCTTAAGTCCAGGAGACAGAAGGAAGAAGGCACAACACCAAGTTCCAGCTAGCAATGCCTGCTGGAAAGACCAGCAGCCCCCACATAGAAGAGAGAAAAACTCTTTGTGGGTGGTCAGGCAAGCATTTCCCTAGGCCAGCTTCTGTCCCTTCTGGCTGTGGCCTGAGAAAGGGTGGGGTCTGACATACCTTCAGGACACACTGCATAAGCCCTGGACCCAAGATTACTTTCTTTTCTTCCTCCAAACTCTTTGACACAAAGGTCAAAGGGCAACTGGAGGAGCTGTGACCCTGGGGGCGTGGCTCGGTGGCAGAGTGCTCCAGGTGCCTGCCCAGGACCCTGGCTTCTGTCCCCAGATCTGCAAAGATAAGTAACTTAGGCAATAAAGCGTAGCAAACCTGTCTGAGCACGGGGAAGGTAGCATTACTTTGGAATGCACTGTTTTTGCTGTGGCGTAGCTGGCTCGGGTTCCTCACAGCTGAAGTCCTGCTGCAGATGGCCTTGAACTTGAACTTCATCCCATTGCTTTCCCAGTTTACAGCCAGGTACAGGTCATGGACAGAGAAATGCCCAGGCTGTTTGAGAAGAAAAGATTAAAACCATCCCAACAGGGTACGGAAAGCCTAATTTGCATATCATTAATATTTAAAAAGTCTGAAGGAAGACCTGGCTTAGTCCCTCCTGCTCCTCTTGATTATCCTGAGCAATACCCAAGAGGCTGTAGGGCTTCAACAGAGGTTTGAAAAGAAAGAATCCTTGTCCACTTGGTTTGTGAACGTGGTCTGTACTTCTTGTGGTACACCCCATCCCAGCACAGCTTTCAGTGGCTCACTCCCAGAGGAAGTCCCTATTCATACCCCTCCCTGGCCATGTTCCCTGAAGCCAACTTTCCCCCACAATGGCAACTCCACACTTTGACACTCCAAGATGTAGTAGCTTAAAAGTCACCACTCCCAGGCAGCCTGGCTGGATCACGCCTGCACGTGCCCTCAAAGCGGCTATTTTGTATCTGTTTGCTGTAGAAATCTCCCACTTCAGACAGTAATTCTGGACACTCGGCCATCCCATGAAAGCAAAACAAACAAGAAAACAGTAACAATGTTGCAAGTGTGTATGTGGTGCGCTAATCCAAGCTGTCTTGAAAGTGATGTCATTTGATCTTATCCTGTTTTAATCTCTTTTTATTTAAGAACCAAGGAGCAGGGAGGGGGTCACACAGGTCATTCGGTGAGACTGTGCTTGTCCCAGGATGTGTGTCCCTTTTACTACAAAGTATTTAACGTAGGAACGAAGTATTGAATGATCTAAGAAACCAGTGAACTGATTTGATTCCATGGAGCCTCCCCTCCCAGAGGGAGGTAGGAGATATTTGCATGTTTTTCCTGGGAGAGAAGAGAGGAAAAGCCTCTTCTTCATAAGTGTTGGTGGTGGGACAAAGGACAAGCAACTGAGGGCATCCTCTCCGGTGGCCCACTCTTTGCTTTTTTTTTTTTTTTTTTTTTTTTTATTAACTTGAGTATTTCTTATATACATTTCAAGTGTTATTCCCTTTCCCGGTTTCCGGACAAACATCACCCTCCCCCCTCCCCTTCCTTATGGGTGTTCCCCTCCCAAACCTCCCCCCATTGCCACCCTCCCCGCATAGTCTAGTTCACTGGGGGTTCAGTCTTAGCAGGACCCAGGGCTTCCCCTTCCACTGGTGCTCTTACTAGGATATTCATTGCTACCTATGGGGACAGAGTCCAGGGTCAGTCCATGTATAGTCTTTAGGTAGTGGCTTAGTCCCTGGAAGCTCTGGTTGCTTGACATTGTTGTACTTTTGGGGTCTCGAGCACCTTCAAGCTCTTCCAGTTCTTTCTCTGATTCCTTCAACGGGGGACCTATTCTCAGTTCAGTGGTTTGCTGCTGGCATTCGCCTCTGTATTTGCTGTATTCTGGCTGTGTCTCTCAGGAGCGATCTACATCCGGCTCCTGTCGGTCTGCACTTCTTTGCTTCATCCATCTTGTCTAATTGGGTGGCTGTATATGTATGGGCCACCTGTGGGGCAGGCTCTGAATGGGTGTTCCTTCAGTCTCTGTTTTAATCTTTGCCTCTCCCTTCCCTGCCAAGGGTATTCTTTTTCCTCATTTAAAGAAGGAGTGAAGCATTCACATTTTGATCATCCGTCTTGAGTTTCCTTTGTTCTAGGGATCTAGGGTAATTCAAGCATTTGGGCTAATAGCCACTTATCAATGAGTGCATACCATGTATGTCTTTCTGTGAGTGGGTTAGCTCACTCAGGATGATATTTTCCAGTTCCAACCATTTGCCTACGAATTTCATAAACTCGTTGTTTTTGATAGCTGAGTAATATTCCATTGTGTAGATGTACCACATTTTCTGTATCCATTCCTCTGTTGAAGGGCATCTGGGTTCTTTCCAGTTTCTGGCTATTATAAATAAGGCTGCGATGAACATAGTGGAGCACGTGTCTCTTTTATATGTTGAGGCATCTTTTGGGTATATGCCCAAGAGAGGTATGGCTGGATCCTCAGGCAGTTCAATGTCCAATTTTCTGAGGAACCTCCAGACTGATTTCCAGAATGGTTTTACCAGTCTGCAATCCCACCAACAATGGAGGAGTGTTCCTCTTTCTCCACATCCTCGCCAGCATCTGCTGTCACCTGAGTTTTTGATCTTAGCCATTCTCACTGGTGTGAGGTGAAATCTCAGGGTTGTTTTGATTTGCATTTCCCTTATGACTAAAGATGTTGAACATTTCTTTAGGTGTTTCTCAGCCATTCGGCATTCCTCAGCTGTGAATTCTTTGTTTAGCTCTGAACCCCATTTTTTAATAGGGTTATTTGTTTCCCTGCGGTCTAACTTCTTGAGTTCTTTGTATATTTTGGATATAAGGCCTCTATCTGTTATAGGATTGGTAAAGATCTTTTCCCAATCTGTTGGTTGCCGTTTTGTCCTAACCACAGTGTCCTTTGCCTTACAGAAGCTTTGCAGTTTTATGAGATCCCATTTGTCGATTCTTGATCTTAGAGCATAAGCCATTGGTGTTTTGTTCAGGAAATTTTTTCCAGTGCCCATGTGTTCCAGATGCTTCCCTAGTTTTTCTTCTATTAGTTTGAGTGTGTCTGGTTTGATGTGGAGGTCCTTGATCCACTTGGACTTAAGCTTTGTACAGGGTGATAAGCATGGATCGATCTGCATTCTTCTACATGTTGCCCTCCAGTTGAACCAGCACCATTTGCTGAAAATGCTATCTTTTTTCCATTGGATGGTTTTGGCTCCTTTGTCAAAAATCAAGTGACCATAGGTGTGTGGGTTCATTTCTGGGTCTTCAATTCTATTCCATTGGTCTATCTGTCTGTCTCTGTACCAATACCATGCAGTTTTTATCACTATTGCTCTGTAATACTGCTTGAGTTCAGGGATAGTGATTCCCCCTGAAGTCCTCTTATTGTTGAGGATAGCTTTAGCTATCCTGGGTTTTTTGTTATTCCAGATGAATTTGCAAATTGTTCTGTCTAACTCTTTGAAGAATTGGATTGGTATTTTGATGGGGATTGCATTGAATCTGTAGATTGCTTTTGGTAAAATGGCCATTTTTACTATATTAATCCTGCCAATCCATGAGCATGGGAGATCTTTCCATCTTCTGAGGTCTTCTTCAATTTCTTTCCTCAGTGTCTTGAAGTTCTTATTGTACAGATCTTTCACTTGCTTGGTTAAAGTCACACCGAGGTACTTTATATTATTTGGGTCTATTATGAAGGGTGTCGTTTCCCTAATTTCTTTCTCGGCTTGTTTCTCTTTTGTATAGAGGAAGGCAACTGATTTATTTGAGTTAATTTTATACCCAGCCACTTTGCTGAAGTTGTTTATCAGCTTTAGTAGTTCTCTGGTGGAACTTTTGGGATCACTTAAATATACTATCATGTCGTCTGCAAATAGTGATATTTTGACCTCTTCTTTTCCGATCTGTATCCCCTTGATCTCCTTTTGTTGTCTGATTGCTCTGGCTAGAACTTCAAGAACTATATTGAATAAGTAGGGAGAGAGTGGGCAGCCTTGTCTAGTCCCTGATTTTAGTGGGATTGCTTCAAGTTTCTCTCCATTTAGTTTAATGTTAGCAACTGGTTTGCTGTATATGGCTTTTACTATGTTTAGGTATGGGCCTTGAATACCTATTCTTTCCAGGACTTTTATCATGAAGGGGTGTTGAATTTTGTCAAATGCTTTCTCAGCATCTAATGAAATGATCATGTGGTTCTGTTCTTTCAGTTTGTTTATATGATGGATCACGTTGATGGTTTTCCTTATATTAAACCATCCCTGCATGCCTGGGATGAAGCCTACTTGATCATGGTGGATGATTGTTTTGATGTGCTCTTGAATTCGGTTTGCCAGAATTTTATTGAGTATTTTTGCATCGATATTCATAAGGGAAATTGGTCTGAAGTTCTCTTTCTTTGTTGGGTCTTTGTGTGGTTTAGGTATAAGAGTAATTGTGGCTTCATAGAAGGAATTCGGTAGGGCTCCATCTGTTTCAATTTTGTGGAATAGTTTGGATAATATTGGTATAAGGTCTTCTATGAAGGTTTGATAGAATTCTGCACTAAACCCGTCTGGACCTGGGCTCTTTTTGGTTGGGAGACCTTTAATGACTGCTTCTATTTCCTTAGGAGTTATGGGGTTGTTTAACTGGTTTATCTGTTCCTGATTTAACTTCGATACCTGGTATCTGTCTAGGAAATTGTCCATTTCCTGAAGATTTTCAAGTTTTGTTGAATATAGGTTTTTATAGTAAGATCTGATGATTTTTTGAATTTCCTCTGAATCTGTAGTTATGTCTCCCTTTTCATTTCTGATTTTGTTAATTTGGACGCACTCTCTGTGTCCTCTCGTTAGTCTGGCTAAGGGTTTATCTATCTTGTTGATTTTCTCGAAGAACCAACTTTTGGTTCTGTTGATTCTTTCTATGGTCCTTTTTGTTTCTACTTGGTTGATTTCAGCTCTGAGTTTGATTATTTCCTGCCTTCTACTCCTCCTGGGTGTATTTGCTTCTTTTTGTTCTAGAGCTTTTAGGTGTGCTGTCAAGCTGCTGACATATGCTCTTTCCTGTTTCTTTCTGCAGGCACTCAGTGCTATGAGTTTTCCTCTTAGCACAGCTTTCATTGTGTCCCATAAGTTTGGGTATGTTGTACCTTCATTTTCATTAAATTCTAAAAAGTTTTTAATTTCTTTCTTTATTTCTTCCTTGACCAGGTTATCATTGAGTAGAGCATTGTTCAATTTCCACATATATGTGGGCATTCTTCCCTTATTGTTATTGAAGACCAGTTTTAGGCCGTGGTGGTCCGATAGCACGCATGGGATTATTTCTATCTTTCTGTACCTGTTGAGGCCCGTTTTTTGACCAATTATATGGTCAATTTTGGAGAAAGTACCATGAGGAGCTGAGAAGAAGGTATATCCTTTTGCTTTAGGATAGAATGTTCTATAAATATCCGTTAAGTCCATTTGGCTCATGACTTCTCTTAGTCTGTCTACATCTCTGTTTAATTTCTGTTTCCATGATCTGTCCATTGATGAGAGTGGGGTGTTGAAATCTCCCACTATTATTGTGTGAGGTGCAATGTGTGTTTTGAGCTTTAGTAAGGTTTCTTTTACATATGTAGGTGCCCTTGTATTTGGGGCATAGATATTTAGGATTGAGATTTCATCTTGGTGGATTTTTCCTTTGATGAATATGAAGTGTCCTTCCTTATCTTTTTTGATGACTTTTAGTTGAAAATTGATTTTATTTGATATTAGAATGGCTACTCCAGCTTTCTTCTTCTGACCATTTGCTTGGAAAATTGTTTTCCAGCCTTTCACTCTGAGGTAATGTCTGTCTTTGTCTCTGAGGTGTGTTTCCTGTAGGCAGCAGAATGCAGGGTCCTCGTTGCGTATCCAGTTTGTTAATCTATGTCTTTTTATTGGGGAGTTGAGGCCATTGATATTGAGAGATATTAAGGAATAGTGATTATTGCTTCCCGTTATATTCATATTTGGAAGTGAGGTTATGATTGTGTGCTTTCATTCTCTTTGTTTTGTTGCCAAGATGATTAGTTTCTTGCTTCTAGGGTATAGCTTGCCTCCTTATGTTGGGCTTTACCCTTTATTATCCTTTGTAGTGCTGGATTTGTAGAAAGATATTGTGTAAATTTGCTTTTGTCATGGAATATCTTGGTTTCTCCATCTATGTTAATTGAGAGTTTTGCAGGATACAGTAACCTGGGCTGGCATTTGTGTTCTCTTAGGGTCTGTATGACATCTGTCCAGGATCTTCTGGCCTTCATAGTTTCTGGCGAAAAGTCTGGTGTGATTCTGATAGGTCTCCCTTTATATGTTATTTGACCTTTTTCCCTTACTGCTTTTAATATTCTTTCTTTATTTTGTGCGTTTGGTGTTTTGACAATTATGTGACGGGAGGTGTTTCTTTTCTGGTCCAATCTATTTGGAGTTCTGTAGGCTTCTTGTATGCCTATGGGTATCTCTTTTTTTAGGTTAGGGAAGTTTTCTTCTATGATTTTGTTGAAGATATTTACTGGTCCTTTGAGCTGGGAGTCTTCACTCTCTTCTATACCTATTATCCTTAGGTTTGATCTTCTCATTGAGTCCTGGATTTCCTGTATGTTTTGGACCAGTAGCTTTTTCCGCTTTACATTATCTTTGACAGTTGAGTCAATGATTTCTATGGAATCTTCTGCTCCCGAGATTCTCTCTTCCATCTCTTGAATTCTGTTGGTGAAGCTTGTATCTACAGCTCCTTGTCTTTTCTTTTGATTTTCTATGTCCAGGGTTGTTTCCATGTGTTCTTTCTTGATTGCTTCTATTTCCATTTTTAATTCCTTCAACTGTTTGATTGTGTTTTCCTGGAATTCTTTCAGGGATTTTTGCGATTCCTCTCTGTAGGCTTCTACTTGTTCTCTAAGGGAGTTCTTTATGTCTTTCTTGAAGTCCTCCAGCATCATGATCAAATATGATTTTGAAACTAGGTCTTGCTTTTCTGGTGTGTTTGGATATTCCGTGTTTGCTTTGGTGGGAGAATTGGGCTCCGATGATGCCATGAAGTCTTGGTTTCTGTTGCTTGGGTTCCTGTGCTTGCCTCTCGCCATCAGATTATCTCTAGTGTTACTTTGTTCTGCTATTTCTGACTGTGGCTAGACTGTCCTATAACCTGTGTGTCAGGAGTGCTGTAGACCTGTTTTCCTGTTTTCTTTCAGCCAGTTATGGGGACAGAGTGTTCTGCTTTCGGGCGTGTAGTTTTTCCTCTCTACAGGTCTTCAGCTGTTCCTGTGGGCCTGTGTCTTGAGTTCACCAGGCAGGTTTCTTGCAGGGGAAAAATTGGTCCTACCTGTGGTTCCAAGGCTCAAGTTTGCTCGTGGGGTACTGCCTAAGTCCTCTCTGCTGTGGCAGCAACCGGGAAAATCTGTGCCGCTCCTTCCGGGAGCCTCCGTGCACCAGGGTTTCAGATGACGTTTGGTGTTTTCCTCTGGCGCCTGGATGTGCACAGAGTGCAGTCTCTTCTGGTTTCCCAGGCGTGTCCGCCTCTCTGAAGGTTCAGCTCTCCCTCCCACGGGATTTGGGTGCAGAGAACTGTTTATCCGGTCTGTTTCCTTCAGGTTCCGGCAGTGTCTCAGGCGCAGGGGTCCTGCCGCTCCCGGGCCCTCCCCTACGGGAACCCAGAGGCCTTATACAGTTGCCTCTTGGGCCAGGGATGTGGGCAGGGGTGGGCAGTGTTGGTGGTCTCCTCCGCTCTGCAGCCTCAGGAGTGCCCACCTGATCAGGCGGTGAGGTCTCTCTCCCACGGGGTTTGGGAGCAGAGAGCTGCTGCGGTCCGGGATCTGCCGGTGTGGGACTTCCGATAAACACAGGAAGTGCCCGGCCTTAGAGGAATTTTGCCTCTGTGTGTCCTGAGTTCACCAGGCAGGTTTCTTGCAGGGGAAAAGTTGGTCCTACCTGCAGATCCAAGGCTCAAGTTTGCTCGTGGGGTACTGCCTAAGTCCTCTCCGCTGTGGCAGCAACCGGGAAGATCTGCGCCGCTCTTTCCGGGAGCCTCCGTGCACCAGGGTTCCAGATGGCGTTTGGTGTTTTCCTCTGGCGCCTGGATGTGCACAGAGTGCAGTCTCTTCTGGTTTCCCAGGCGTGTTCGCCTCTCTGAAGGTTCAGCTCTCCCTCCCACGGGATTTGGGTGCAGAGAACTGTTTATCCGGTCTGTTTCCTTCAGGTTCCGGCAGTGTCTCAGGCGCAGGGGTCCTGCCGCTCCCGGGCCCTCCCCTACCCACTCTTTGCTTTTTAAAATAAACTTTTATTAGCATATTGCCATGTATTTGTTGGCATGCTGTCTAAAGCTAGCTTTTTATTTTGAGACAGGGCCTCAGGCTATACTCTAACTCCTAATTCTCCTGCCTCAGCATTCTGGGTGCTGGGACCACAGGCATGCACCCACAGGTCTGACTACTGTGTTTTTACCATTGCCACCAGAAATGTATGGTGTGGCAGGGACTGTGCACCCCAGGAAGCCTGAAATATTTACTATCTGGCGCTTTAGAGGAAACATTTGTTAACCTTAAAAAAGAGGGAGAATGTGAGAAAAAAAAGTGTTAAAACACAAACCACTCTAGAGCGGGAGGGGGTTCTGGGGTGATATGGAGGACTTCCTTTAGGGGGAGAGCCTAGGGAGGTGTTGATGGGAATACCGTGGGCTGTGGTGCATAGACTGTTAGGCATGTGGTGGGGTGGTGCATCGTGTAGAGCTGGCATTCACGGGGAACTTAAGATAAATGCTCTAGGGAAGCAGAAGTCAGGAACATACCCAGAGAGGTTTATAACTTGCCCAGGGTAACATAACGAATACCAAATGGAGGGCCCATGTGAATCTCATCCTGTCCGTCTTAAGGTTACTACTGCTGTGATGAAACACCAGGACTAAAAGAGACTTGGGGAGGAAAGGGTTAATTTGGCTCACACTTCCACATTGCTGCTCATCATCAAAGGAAGCCAGGACAGGAACTTAAGCAGGGCAGGAAGCAAGAGCTGATGCAGAGGCCATGGAGGGGTGCTGCTTACTGGCTTGCTCCCCATGGCTTGCTCAGCCTGCTCTCTTATAGAACCCAGGACCATCAGCCCAGGGATGGCTCCACCCACTGTACTGCTGGTTTTGTGTCAATTTGACACATGCTGGAGTTATCACAGAGAAAGGAGCCTCCCGTGAGGAAATGCTTCCATGAGACCCAGCTGTAAGGGTCTCAGTTAGTGATCAAGGTGGGGAGGGCCGATTGTGGGTGGTGCCATCCTTTAAGGTTAACAAATGTTTCCTCTAAAGCGCCAGATAGTAAATATTTCAGGCTTCCTGGGGTGCACAGTCCCTGCCACACCATACATTTCTGGTGGCAATGGTAAGCACGTGGACAGAACTTTCTGAGTGTCATTCCCACAGGGGAGCCCCTTGTTCCTCTTGGGAAAATGTAGGCGGTACCCCCAAAGGGGTTTTGGAGCACGGGGCCACCTTACCTCCCCAAAGGAAGCCTGATGACCTCCTACTCCCACACTAGCCCCTCCCTTGGGAGCAGCGCTCAGTGTAGCGGCATCGCCCACAACTTTTCTTTTTCTCGAGCTTTTGTTTTCTCCTGCTCTGTCAGTCACTTTGTGGAGAAGAGATCAGGGGCTTGCTTTGCTTTGTAACGGGATTCCAGGCAACCCTGTGAAGTAGCTGATAGAATGTCGGGTGTTGCCTGTCAAGGGGTACCTTCCCGTGACCTTGTGCCTACATCAGCACTGTGAGCCATAGAACTTGAGTGGCAGGCCTGTCTATAGATTTCCTTTGTCTATTCGACTCCAGCAGGGTCAAACGCACCTCACCGAGGTGCTCTTGCGATGGTGCAGTACCACGCCTGGCCACCAGGAAGCGCTGTCTAATAACCTTCCTTTGGCCGGACTCCGGACCGGAGTCCCTGGAAGAGATCAGTCTGGGCAAACTGGAACAGCAGTTAAATCTTCAGAAATTGAGGGGAAACTGAGTCCTGGGGTCGGGGGAAGGTTAGATCCAGACACAGCAGGAAACTATTGTGGATGTAATTCACAGACTGAATACATCCTGAATACTGAAGTACATAGTACTTCCTGGTATGCTGCCACCCAAGAGTGGGTTCTGCAATTTGGTCTCTTCCCGGCTGGCCCTGGAATGCGGATGTCTGAGCAGGTTCATAGCTTCTGTCCGCGGTCTGCTCAGAAGGGACCTTGTTGTCACTCATCCTCTCTCTCAGCATCCTGTCATCCATCCCCCACAACTCCCCCAGACGGTTTCCCTGCTCTACTCTCAAGGCCAGTTAAGCTGTGAAAAGGAAGTACTCTCTCCCCAGCACCAGCTGATAAAGACCGCGTTGAAGCAGGCAGGGAGGAATCTGGGCAGTGGCTCCTTTTGTTTTTTGATAGGACATCATCGGAAAGAGCGGTAGAGTTGGAAAGACCCGAGGGTGGGTTCTGGGGCTAGCTCAGCTGTGGAGACGCCCTCCCAGAGCAGATCAGTAGAGCTATTACAGAGAGAGGGGACAAGCCTTGGCTTCAGTGCTGACCTGCACCTTAGTTGTAACATGGGGCCTGGCATGCAGATCAAAACAAAGACCTAAGGGCTGGAGAGATTGCTCAGTGGTTAGAGCACTGACCGTTCTTCCAGAGGTCCTGAGTTCAAATCCCAGCAACCACATGGTGGCTCACAACCATCTGTAATGGGATCTGATGCCCTCTTCTGCTGTGTCTGAAGACAGCTACCGTGTACTCATATATATTAAAAATAAATAAATCTTAAAAATAAAAAAGAAATGGTGCATTAAAAAAAAAAAAGAAGCGAAAGGGGACAGATATGAGTGGCCTCACCAGGACTATACACTTCTAGGGCACACGGAGGGGACTCCATCTTTGCAGCGAGTGCCATCCCCTGTGGGCTGTTGGGTCCTCCAGCTGTAAATCACAGACCTGAAGAAAGTGGGCTGGTTAAAACTCCTCCCCTGTGCCTGGTCACCCCAGAGCTGTGTCTGCACAACCTGTCTGAGGTGGGTTTCTAGAGCCATTTTATCCAGGGCTGAGCCATCCTGTGAACTTGATGGAGAGCAGAAGCCCTTGACCTCACGGAAGCCATTTCCCTTTGGATGGAGGGAGCACACTTGAGCCCCTGTAGTGTTTTAGAGAAGAAGACAGCCAGAGACAGTTGATCTTTTTTGTCACATAGCTGTGAAGTTGCCCATGGTCTGTCACTGTATTTATGTCCCCAGAGGGAATGTGTTTCCAGCCTAGAGGACTTGCAGGCCAGGGACTGTCAACTCATACGAGGGTCCTTAATACAGGGGACAGGCAGGGCATCAGGACTCAGCATCGGGGTCACTGGTGGCTGGGAGATGTGGGGCAGGAAGTCTTCCTGGCATTTCTGGGTAGCCATGGAGCTGTCTCATAGTGCCCAATTGCTGTTGATGTTAGGGGGGCCTGGGTAACTGTGAGGGGTACAGGGTTGTGCACACATTTACATCTGTCACCCATGTGGTGTCAGCAGGGCCTATCCCTCTTTGCCTTAGTCCTGTCGACCAAAAGTACCTTCCAGTGCCCAGTGATGATCTGCAGGCTTGAGAGTCCTGGGTCCATGTTCAATACCAGGAAATGAACGAGTGAGCAAACCAACAAAGAAACACATCCCAGCCTCATCAGCGCTTCTTGGGGGGGAAGATTGCTGTGGTTGGGACCAGGGACCGACTTCTCCTTAAGTGTTGTGGGGTTTCCACAGCTGTGGGATGATGCTGGCGACCAGGGAGAGGACAGCTGAAGTACTCCGAAGCCAGACAAAAGCCAGGAGGTTCTGTGGGAGCCGAGACTCAGTCACTGTAATTGAGTTGGGGTGAAGGCCTCTGAGGGCTCCTGACTTTCCCAGGGGTGGGGGAAATAGTCCAATTAACAGGAAGCAGATGAAAACTGGGAATTTTGATGCACCCCTCCCATGCACGCGTGTGTACATGTGCACAGGCATAGACACATGTTTATATACACAATTACACACAGATGCACAGACACTTAGCCATGCACAGACATACACGGACACTCAGGAGTGTGCATGCACATGAGTGTGCACACACACATATGCACACACAGACTTAGACACAGACAATCAACATCCAGACACACACCATCTCCCTCTTCTTCCCTGGGGACGGTTATACCCTCTATCAGATTTGAAGATCAACAGACCCTGGTAGCTCAGGAAGGGAGCTTGAGCTGGGGCCAGGGTGATGGGAACTTGGCCAGGCCACTGGCCAGCCTTGTGTCTGGTGACACTCCTGGGGACGGGATGGTTCTCTTGACACCCTCCCAACGCCTCTGCTGGGAAGAACCGTACCAAGCCTTGGAGTAGGGTCTCCAACTTGTGCTTTGAACTCGCTCTGTCACTCAGGTGGATGCTGGGTCATCTCTTCATACTTTCTTTTGATGCTTTGGTCCTTGGAAATGGTTTCTTTGGGCCGTAACTCCTCTCCGCTTGGCTCAGGACCTATCGTTAAGGTAACGACCATCAACCTGGTTATCCTTAGTATAGTGAACAGTAACAAACTGGTCGTTCATCGGTACCACCATCCATCTCTCCAATGATTGGGGAAGCCCAGGGCTACGGGAGCCCAGAATAGGGATCCTCCCAGGTCCCAGTGAATTTTCAGGCTCCTGAGGGGAGTGTGGTGCTCTGTTTGGACTTCCTTCCTGCTTCCTGCTTCCTGCTTCCTGCTTCCTAGCTTCTTTTCATTCACGCACCAGATGCCAAGTTCCGAATTTGCTCAGCATCCTTTTTCCTGCCCAGCATTGTAGCTCAGAAACATCTTTTAATACCTTCTTGGATCATTTTGGGTTGTAAAAAGCCTGCAGTCTGAGAGATGGCTCAGTGGTTAAGAGCACTGGCTTCTTTAATTGGGAACCAGGATTCAGTTCCTAGTAGCCACATGGTAGCTTGCAACCTCCCATAATTCCACTTCCAGGGTGGGATCTGACACCCTCTTCTGGCCTCAGCAGGTATTGCACACACACTGCACATACAATATTCAGGCAAACGTTAGATGAAAATGATATAATGCCTTTAGCTAAGGTATTACATCAGCTTGTAGGGCCCAGAAACAGTTGATATGGTGTGTGTGTGTGTGTGTGTGTGTGTGTGTGTGTGTGTGTGTGTGTGTGTGTGATATCCTTCTGAAGAAAGGCTTGGGTCTTTTCTGCATGTCTCCAGGGCCAATGGAGGCATGTGGAAAGGATATGAAATGTACTCGTTTTGTATGACTCTGCAGGGATGTTTGTCTTTCCCTGATGTCCAGTGGGGAGCATCAGATTTGTGTCCACGATGGGCTCTGCACACTGGGTGCAAAGGCTCTTCTGTGGAGGAGCCCAGAGCCACAGCTTATCAGACAGATCTTGCCCTGGCTGAGATGGACGTCTGAGGCTGCACATGGGACAGTCATGCAGTCAGTGGGACAGTCATGCAGTCAGTGTGGCCTGGAGGACCTCAGTCTGTGGCTGCCACAGTCTCCTTAGTCTTGAAGAGAGAAAGCTTGGCCAGGGTCACCCGACTGGATTTAGTTAGATTTGTCTGAAATCTCTGGAGCTTCAAGAGCACAGGCTGAACTCAGAGGGGATGCACATCCTGAGTGAAAGCGATGATTGTTCTAAGGACGGTGTACTAACCATGCCCAGGAAGGGCTGGCAGATGGTTGGATGTCCTAGGAGGAGATAAGAGCAGGGGCATGTTGGTCAGGGGAAAGGAGAAGAGGGAGGGTAGAGGAATAAGACTTTGGAGTGTAAAGGGGCACCCTGTTCTCTGGGATGTTCTACAGGGCCAGCCCTGCCTCTGGCTTGTTCTGCAATGCCAGGTGGATGCTGGCCTGCCCTCTGAGAGTCCACTGGGAGTCTTGTCAGTGGGCTGCATTGTACCAGAGAGGTGGGCATCAGCTCTGCACACAAAAGCCAGTCAGAGCCTGGTGAGATGGCCCATCAGAGCAAGGTGCTTGCTTGAGATCCACATAATAGAAGAAAAGCATCCCTGTGGGTTGTCCTCTGACCTCTACACACGCACACACACACGTGAACACGGAAACATAAATACAATAAACAAAATGTAAAAAAAAAAAACAAAAAAACCAAACCCCACATCTGTGGCTATTAGCACTTCAGATGACTCTCGAGTTGGAGAGTCATGGTACAAACTTGATATGGTGAAAAGAACCCCCCCCATTGTCTTTGGTAAGTCCTTGAAAGCAGAGGTGGGTCCAATGGCTGTAGAGGTGCGGGTAACCAAGATGATCTGGCCTTAGCATGTGACTCCTGCACACATTAGGTGTGAACCAGCACCTACTGTGCTCCCGGGACTCCGCAGGGTGATTGCTCTGTGGCCTTTTGGCCTCTCTCTGTCGGTGGTGCCTGGTCTGGAAATACTGTTAAACCTGAGAATCAAGAGGAGAAAAGCCCAAATCCACAATTGTCTATTTAAAGCAGGCTGTATTTTGGGGTGCATCTGGGACTGACCAGTCTGGTCTCAGCTTAAGTGGGGATTTGGGAGAGAAGCCTCTGCCGGCTTCTTGAAGTCCTTTTTTTATAGAATGGATAAGGCATTCACAGGAGTGAGAGAATTGGCTTGATACATTGTTACAAAGATACAAGGAGAGGGAAGGAGCAGGGTAAGGATATTATACATCATGTCCCAAGTTTAGTGTAGGCTGAACAACATGTTTTGCAGTTTACATCGGATCCAGGAAAAAGGGACTTGTTCTCAATTGCAAACAGAAACCTTAACTCGGAAGACCTAACACAAGGACAAGCAGGAACTTGTTCTTAACGGTCCTAAGTGCAAACAGGACCTTAACCTGTGAGGTATATTGTTCTTGGTTTGGCCTCTCAATACTTCTACCCTTGGAGTTGTTTTAGGAATGAAATGAGATCAGATACATAAAGCCAGTGTCTTGTTGCGACCAAGGCGGGAAGTACAGCGTCCTCACCTACACGGTCTTAATCGATCCCCAGTCCTTCCAGCACATTCTTCCAACTCCAGTCTACTTTCCCCAGCTACCTCACTTGTGGGTTAAGGACATTTTAAGATTTATTTACTTATTTTATGTAAATGAATTTACTGTAGCCATCTTCAGACACACCAGAAGAGGTCGCCGGATTCCATTACAGATGGCTGTGAGCCACCATGTGGTTGCTGGGAATTGACTCAGGACCTCTGGAAGAGCAGTCAGTGCTCTTAACTGCGGAACCATCTCTCCAGCCCTAAGGGCATTTAACAGAGAGTATTATATTAGTTTGGTGTGTGTGCTGGTATATGTGTGTATGAGAGAGAGAGAGAGAGAGAGAGAGAGAGACTGTCTGCTTATGCAAGTGCCCCTTTGCTGAGAGGATGACTTAAAGGGGTGATTCTCTCCTACCATGAGGAGTCCAAGAATCAAACTCAGGTCTCCAGGCTCGGCTGTAAGCACCTTCACCTGCCTAGCCATCTTTCAAACCTAAGCCTGGTGTTCTTGGCCCCCATTTCTGGATGAGGAATGACAGCAAGGCCCACAAAGGAGCAGAGAGAAAGAAACAGGCCCTGGCCGTCCCTTCCTGCTTGTAGTGAGAGACTGGCCAGATGGTCCGTTTGTCGGTGCAGAACAGGCAAGGCATGAAATCTCGTGAAGTAAAGAGGTTATGCAAGGCTGTTTGGGAGAGCGTGAGCTAAGAAGTATGCTCTCAGGAGGCAGTTTAGAAAGAAACCAGGTTTTCTCTGCCAATGTGTTTATTGGTGAAAGGTAAGAGAGAGACGGGAGCCCCCGCCTGTGTGGGTGGATGCGATCTAGTGTGGCAGGAGTGTATGATAGGGACATCGGAGAGCCGCTTTCTCTGGGGTGGGGGCTGGTTCTCATTTCTCCACTTTGCTCCTTCTCCAGGAAACAGAGGAAGTCGGATTTGGGAACATGTCACATCTCCTTTCTCTTCTAGTCAAGAAATCTATTTATTTAATTAAATTTCCGCCGGGTTCGGCTCCCCGCCCGCCCCCTGCCCTGCAGCTAATTTTTGCTTCTGTTTTCTTTCTTTCTCTAGACTTCGGTTAGGCCAGAACACATCAGCAGAAGTGACAGCATCAGTAATAGGAATAATAGAAATGTTAAAGCCCAAACGGTGCCCTGTCTTCTGGAATCTTCCGTTGGTGGCTGAAGCCACCTTGTTTCTTTAGATGAATCTGCTGCTCACTTTTGGGTTAAATTTTGTTTTGCCCATGACTGCTTTAAGGGTCAGAGGTCTCTCTCTCTCTCCCTCCCTCTCTTCTCTCTCTCTCTCTCTCTCTCTCTCTCTCTCTCTCTCTCTCTCTCCTCCCTTATCTATGTCTACAGGAAAATAGAGGACGCTTTGCTGATGATGAGTCTGTCTGTTTCATATCACATATACTGAATAGTCTAATTCAGGGTCCTGCAAGCTAGACCAAGTCCGGCCCACCATTTGCATTTTAAATAAAGTTTTATTAAAACATAGCCACATCTGTTTATTTGCCTATTGTTTACCTCTGCTTTCTGCTACAAGGGCAAGGCTCAGTAGTTACAACAATTATAGTCTATCCCATCCTTTACAAAAAAAAAATTTTTTTTTTTAGAGCTCTCTTCTCCCCTCCCTTGACTATGTTTCTCTGCGGTTTCCTGACTGATTCTGACATGGGTGTTTGTGAAGACAGTGGATTCAGTCGCTTTTGTGTTCATGGACTGTCCGTTGTACCAAGCCTGTGTTCGATCCAAGGGTTGTTTCTTATCTTTGGGGATGATCGTGACATAGTAAGGTACAGAAGAAGTGTCAGCTGCAGAGGTGACCAGCCAGATGAAACAGGAACATTTGGGGAGCTGAGTGCAGGAGGAAGTAGGGGTTTTGTAGGACAGAGGGCATTGAAGATGGATGTGAACCCCATGGCTGTGGAATCCTGACCTCCTGGGTGCAGGAGAAGCTGTCGGTGAGCTATGAGGATGTGGCAAAGTGAGACCAGGCCAAGGAGATGGGACAGACCTGGACAAGGGTTTGGGGGAGGAAAAAGGGGTGAGGTTAGTGGGAAAGGGAGAGATGGTGTCAGGGAACCTGTCCAGGCAATGGCAATTTCTGTGTCTTCATTTTCAGTGGTGACTGATTCCAGTCAGGGGCAGGCTCAGTCCTGAGGGCTCATCAGGGGTTACCCTGTTTGCAGGGGGTGTCAGAGCGGGTTGGTTTAAACTCAGGCTAGGTCCCTCAGGCCAGTGGTTCTCAACCCTCCCAACACAGTGACCCTTTAATACAGTTCCTCATGCTGTGGTGACTCCCAGCCATATAAAATCACTTCATTGCTACTTCATAACTGTGATGTCTGATGATGCTACCCCTATGAACGGGCCGCTCAACCTCTGAAGGGGTCGCAACCCACAGGTTGAGAACCGCCATCCTAGAGACGGAGTTTGGACTTTCAGAAGTGACCGTGGAAAGGTCCCAGCTCTGGATCTCTCCCCGGCATAGTTCCTCTTCTACAGTGGCATGCCGAGGACATTTCGGTAGAAGGACAGAGAATCTGTCTTGTGTTTTCCACAGGGGCTTGACAAGTTCCTCAGGGGACAGCTAGGAGCTTCGGATTCTGGGTATTCTTTGGAAATTTGTGGTCAGAGCTGAGACACCTTGGGGTTAGCTCTCCGAGATCAGCCGGAGGACCCCCAGGGTAGCCCAACCACAGGATGGATGCACTGTTTGTGTCTTGACTTTGAGTAAGCCCAGAGCCCCTGCTCCCTCATCCACTGAGTGGGAAGATGGCCAACGTCTACCCTTTGGGACTGTCACAGGAATTCCGAGAGTGAATAGACCTCAGAGGCTCAGTAGTAAGCAGGTAGTTAATTGAATTAACGATGGAATTGCTGTCCAGACTCTCTTTTCCCCGGGGGTGCTGAGGAGCCTTACATAAAGACCAGTGTGATTTCTTACCCGTAAGCCTTCTGGTGGAGTGAAAGGCTGCTGTGTGCTGGGTTCTGTGTAATGGCAGGAGGCAGGAGAACTCGGCTGTGCCTCCCATTTTCCTTGAGTGTACATTGAGCTGGGGGAACTAGGAAGCGGGGTGTGTTGTCCAAGGACGAGTTTGGGGGAGATGCTTGCCCAGTGCTGTTCTGTGCCAGGGCCTGAACACTGTAGTAGTTGAGGGTACGCACAGTCCACACTCATGGGATCAAGATGGCGGTGACAAGAGCCCTCGATTGTCCGACTCTCACTGTTACTCATGGCTTGAGCCGTGATTGCAGAGCCGAGGCAGAGGGTCACACTTAAGTCTAATGGAGGAGCTACAGAGGACCGTGGGCATGGTTAGCTGAGCTTTGCAAGCTGTTTTGTTCCCAGCTGGGTCACCTGGGGGTGTTACTTAGCCTCTCTGGGCCTTTGGTTCCTCATCTACAAGAGGATGGTTCTTTAGCTCACACATAGGATCTCTTTGAATGTGATGTGTAGACAAAGATGACCCTGACCTTCCCATCCTCTGGCGTCCACCTCCCAATTGCTGGAATCGCGGCATGAGCTCCCACACCTGATTTCTGCAGTGCCGGGGATTAAACTCATGGCTTCACAGCTGCTAGACAAATGCTCTACCCATGGAACTGCTTCCTAAGCTCCACAGCGGTTTTTTTGATTGTTTGTTTTCTTTTTGGTTCTTGCTTGTTACTTTTTTGAGAGTTTCATGAAGTCCAGACAATGCGTGTATGTGCGTATAAGTATGTGTGCATGCACACACAAGCGTGTGCACAAGCATGTGCACAACTGTGTGCCCAACTGCATGCACATGTACACACGATTGTGCACAAGCACGTGCACGAGTGTGTGCACATTGACACACAGGAGTGTATATAAGCATGCTGTGCGCACACACACATGTGTGCACAAGCATGTGCATAACTGCACAAGTGCATGCACATGTCACATAAGTGTGCACAAGCATTGCACAAGTGTGCACATAAATACACAGAGTGTGCATAAGCTGTGTGTACAAGCATGTGTATAACTGTACACACAAGTGCGTATACATGGACACACAAGTGTGTGCACAAGCATATGCATAAGTGTGTGCACACAAGTGTGCATATATCCACAGAGACCAGAGGCTAATGTTATGTGTCTTCTTCAGTTACTCTCCCTCCTTATATGGAAGCAGAGGTTCAGTCTGAGCCCAGAGATGGCTGGTTTGGCTTGTCTACCCAGCTGGCTTGCTCTGGGTACCTCCTGTCTCTGCCTCTCCAGAGCTGAACTTACGACTGGGCTCCTATGCTCCCACAATATTTACACCTGTGCTGGGGATCCAAACTCTGGTCCTCAGGCATGTGAGTAAGCCCTGTTCCTGCTGAGCTATCTCTCCAGACCCATTCACAGGTCTCTGAGCAAGGCAGGGACAACCAGGAAGCTACATGTTCGAGGACATGTTAGACCAAAGCAGTCAGCCAGCCTCACTCAGTGCTCTGATTGGTGCTTGGTACCCCATGTGGATGGTCCAACCTACTTCCCGAGGTGACATCACATGACTGTCATTATGTTCACATAATGGACAAGAAACTGGAGGAGGCAAGGATCTGAACTGCTAGGGGCAGCTAGTCAGTATCAGGGTCAGGTGGCCTAGATTCTAGTACCTGAACCTATAACCCTGAGCTCTCCTGCTGTAGACAGTGATGTTGGTGATACCAGTCTCCTGGGGCACGTATAGAGATGGCTGTGGGTTGCAAAGAAGATATGGTGCATGTGCAGAAGGGACCCTGTGCCTGCAGTGGTCTGGTGCAGCATCTTTAGTCCTCAGACTTCTGGGCACACCAGCGGGCTTCTGTTTATCTTTTAAAAGTTCAACACTGTGCCCCCATCTTCTCTTTCAATGGCTTGTTTAATAGGAGGGAAGCCTGTGCTTCCTAAGATCAGCTTTGCAAAGAGCAGCAAGTCCCCTGGGGGGGGGGGATGGTGCTCTGGGCTTCTGGAACTGTGTGACCATGAGTGCGTTTTGAACAAGCCCTTGCTAAATGCTAATACGCCTCTGTCAGTCTTTGCTTCTCGGAAGTCACCTCACGGTCTTTTTGTCTCTGTCACTTGTCATTTTCTGAATATTTAGAAGGCCTGGGGCTTGATCTCTTCCCTCAGGAGCAGCAAATGTTAGAAGTGGGCTTGCGTTCTTGGTGCCTACTTGCATGTTTTTCTTGCTTCCCTTAGTTTTAAAGAATCTCCCATTTCCCCCCTTTCCACCACCTGGCAGCCTGGCCCTGCCTGGATTATCTAAGATGCTCCAATGGCCATGGCTGACATCAGCTCCCAGGGACAGGGCACCACATTGCTCTAGCTGAGATTCGGAAAAAGGTTGTGTGGGTTTTGCAGATTCAAAGGCTTTGTGGCTCCCGAGTTGTGCCTTTCTTGGAGGCAGAGTGGCTTTATACAGCTGATGGCTAATCACAGTGGACTGCAGTCATGTCCAGGAGAAGTTAGCCAGAGTGCAGTCATGTCCAGGAGCAGTTAACCTGTATGTGGGTGAGAAGACACTGCGGTCTGTTCATCCACTCATTCTTCCTTTTTCCCTCCCACAATGTTCCTTCTCATCATCCTCCTTTTTAGCTATGTCTATCTGTCTTTCTGTTCATCTATTCATTTACTTCACCATCTGTCAATTTATCTACCTGTCCATCTATCTATCCACCTACCTATCCATCCATCCATCCACCCATCTGCCTATCCATTTACCCATCAATCCACCCCCTATCCAACCATCCACTCACTTACTCATCTTTCCACATACCCATCTCCTCATCCACTTGTTCTACCATCTACCCTCCATCTCCCACCCATCTAATCTGTAAGCATTCAGTATTATCTATGCACCAAGTTGCTCCACAGCATGCTGGGGATTTAGAGCTGCTAAGTACTCTGCTGTGGACAACACCATTTGAGGAGGGATAGAGTTGTTAAACTATTCAAGAGAGCAACTATTTGAGAATCTGATAAACACTGTGAAGAAAGGAGAGAGAGAGAGAGAGAGAGAGAGAGAGAGAGAGAGAGAGAGAGAGAGAGAGAGAGAGAACGAACTACACAGCTGTCAGAGGACATTTGTCTTTGGAAGTGAGGCGTAGTTCTAGTCAGCAGAAGGGGAAGAGGATGGTAGAAAGTTGCCCTAGACAGGGAATAATGGAGTATGTTTTTCTTGGAGGATGAACTTGATTTTTTGCAGTTGTAGGTACAGCAGCTATACCCCTATCTAGCTGTGCCCACGTGTATCCACCTAACAATGAGGTAGGCAAGAAGGCATCAGGAAGGTAATCGAGATGGCAGCTTCTGCTGTGGGTCTGTAAGTCAGTGCCAGGCCTTGTGTTAAGGATTTCCCCTGTGTTATTTCCGTTAACTCTCCAATTGTCACCCTCAAGCTGGGTGCTGTTCCTTTCCCATTCTGCAGATGAAGAAACAGAGGCTGAAAGAGGTTAGGGTACATGTCATTTCCTGAGGACAGACTGGCAGAGAAGCTGAACCTAGACCTGGTCCTCAGGTTCACGCCTCATCATCTTGATTCTGCAGGACTATGATGTAACAAAGCCTCAGGAACTGGATGTGGTTTTTCAGGTGTGAGGCTTGAGTGCTAGTGAACTCTCTTGCTTTGAGCTGGGAGGTTAACCAGATGTCCCACATATGAACTTCTACTCCTAGCCTTCTGAAAGGTCCCTAGTGTTGGCAGATGCTGGGGGCGTTGGTACAGATCTAATGTTCTTCTGAAGCTTGAGTCCCTGGTGGGGGAGGAAGGACACCTTTCCTTTGATAGTGAGTGGTGGTACCTAGGTTTTGGCCCCAAGCCTTCCAGTTTCTTCCTGTTTCTGCTTCCTGAGGATCTGCGGCCAGAGCCTGGCTTTTCAAATTGGCTTCAAAGATAACGATCTGATTTAGTGATTTATCTGATTAGGCTTAAATGTATTTATTACATGTTTAAACATATCCCAGTGAGCTGGGGAAACGAACCACAGGACTGGCCTGGGCTGAATTTCCGGGACCCGCTGGAGCAAGTTCAAGAGAAACCTAATCTACTTAGAGAAAACCAGAGCTAAGTCTAATCCAATCAGCGTGATCTTCAGGCAGGGCACCCCACCTCCTGCCCGTAACCCTAATGCCCCCCGAACCTCCGCACAGAGTTCAGAAGGGGTCGAGGGTTGAATTCTGGACACAGGTCACAGGAACTGAAGCATCTCAAACTGGATATTTCCTCCCCACAGGGTTGGAATGAGACTCTCTAGGGCTCTCTATGGATTAAGATAACATTTACTTCTCTTTATCATACCAATATTGCTTGTAAGAATTTTGGATGATCAAGAAAAGTAATTTTAAAATAACAAAATAACAAGACTTGTCTGCACTGACATTGTAAGGGGAAATCTTTCAAGTGCTTTAAAAATTACTTGAGAAAACCCTGACTGTTATTAGTTTATTGGTGTGTGTGTGTGTGTGTGTGTGTGTGTGTGTGTGTGTGTGTGTGTATGCTATAGTAGAGGTTAGAGGACCTGTCTGTGGGGTTGGTTTCCCCCTTCCACCTTCCCATGGGTTCTGGGCATTGAACCCAAGAACCTTTGCACACCAAGTCATCTCTGGTTAGTCTCTGTGATTGTATTTTAATGGTAATATTCTGAACCGTCCCCACCCCAAACTTTGGGTGTTTTTGAGATATTCTTATTATGTAGCCCATACTAGCCTTGAACTCAGCATCCTCCTGCCTCTGATTCCCTAGAGCTAGGACAACAGACTACTGCCACCACACCTGCCTCTGACATCTGTGTCTCTAAAGACAGTGGTCTCATGGTGTAACCAGTGGTGGCATTCATTTCTCAGTTAGGGAATGGATTCAGTAGAACAGGAACTGGCCTAGAAGTGACAGTCACCCCAGTAAAACAACCCAGAATGTTTGTCAGTCATGGCTCAGGTGGCAGGCTGCAGCTCAGTACTTCATCATCCTAAAGGTGGCCTCCAGGAACAGACCACCAGGAAGTTTCTTCCCATCTCAGGGAGGGTTCAATGTCATCAATATTTTAATGTTTTACAGTTTATAGATGAAGATTTTGAGAGAGAGAGAGAGAGAGAGAGAGAGAGAGAGAGAGAGCGCCAGCCACATCTTGCCCTTGATCAGGCCTCACAAGGCTGGGAAGGGCAGAAAATCTTCCCAAAGCCAAATGGAGACATAGAGATTGGACTTCAGCTGTGAGGCCTTAGAGAATTGCTTGTAATCCCTGCTCAGTGTATACCTCAAGGAGCATACTGAGAGCAAGGGTAGGGTGGCTGAGGTCTTGGCCCCTACAGGTTAGAGATCTTCACCATTTGATTAGCTCCCAAGGTCTTGTGGGTAGTGTTTACCTGTGTTGACATGCAGAGATGGGGATGTGCAAGGGGCCACTAAGGGGCCAAATTCAGATTGCAGACTGTGAGATCTCTCTCTCTCTCTCTCTCTCTCTCTCTCTCTCTCTCTCTCTCTCTCAAGTTCAAGGCTGGCCTTGAATGCTTGATCTTCCAGGAGCAAGTGCTGGGATGACAGGCCTGTGTCTTCACATCTAGCTGGGCGCTTTCTCTTTAGGGAGTGTCAAGCTTGTCCTAGGAAGGTAACTGCACTCAGATGTGTTTCAGTTCCAGTAAATGTCCCTCCCTCCCTGCCCCTTTCCTCTATTTATTGAGTCATTAATTAGAGGCATCTAATTTCCCACGCTGGTTCAGTCTGGGAATGTGGGGAAGGGTGATCAAGAGAGAGCGCGAGCGAGAGGAATGAGATCATTATCCCCGTCACACTCCGAGTCTAATGAAGTTTTGCTAGAATGGTTTTGAAATTCAGAGGCAAAGAAGAGACAGGAAGTCTTTAGGGACATCTCCTCAGCAAACTCTCTTTTCCAGAGGAGGAGAGCTGTTCTCAGGAAGGCT
Organism: Rattus norvegicus; assembly: GCF_021556685.1. Classification (NCBI taxonomy): domain Eukaryota; kingdom Metazoa; phylum Chordata; class Mammalia; order Rodentia; family Muridae; genus Rattus; species Rattus norvegicus. The sequence goes on along the minus strand of NC_141545.1, from coordinate 46,105,594 downwards.
GTGAAGTTCTCAGGCGGCTTGCTGAAACTCTCTTATCCAGGAGGGTTGAACCTTGTTCGAAGCCAACTTCTGAGGTTCTCAGCAAGTTCAGAGAAATGCTATCAATCCATGATCCAGCTCCTGCAAACAGGAGCGTATCAGGCGAAATAAATGCACCTGCTTCTGGCAGCTTCTTTGTGCTGTGCAGTGCGTGGGTGCAGGTCCTTCCTGATATCTCTGAGCTGGGGTCTGTTGCTGTTAGATCATCAGCTGACTCTCTGAGCCTCACTTGTCTGTAGAGTGTGGGTGGCGTGGGCCAGAAGGTGAGAGTTATCCTGGGTGAGAGAATTAACTAAAATACTCCCTAAGCTCAGTGCCCAGCCCCTGGATTGCGGTCTGTGGTGGTAGCTTTTGTTCTAGCTGGGCTCTGTGATGAGCACTGGACACCCACCACATGTGTAAGAAGACACAGTGGTCAGAGGAGGTGCCCAGGTGAGCCGGCAGTATCCAAGATTAGGAGGGATACATGCCACGGCCATAACATGAGAATGGAGGTTAGAGGTCAACCTCAGGTGTCCATCCGGGCCTTCGATCTTGTTTGATCCATGCCCCTCTGTTGCTTGCTGCCGTCATCTTGCTCCTGGGCTCTCTCCTGTCTCTGCCCCTGTCTCCTGGTAGGGGCGCACAGATCACAAACACCGTGCTGCCCTCTGGTCTTCTGTGTATCCCCAGGATCATGGATGGGCATAACAGGGCTCATGCAGCAGGTGCTCCGCCCACGGAGCCATTTTCCAAGCCAACCTACATGCTATTCTGGGAGCTCTGCATTTGAAAGCTGTGTGGCCTGGTGCTATTCCACACCAACACATACCAACCTGCCTTGATCTTTTTCCTGGCCTCCTGGTATTTCGCTGTTCTGGCTGGTGCCTGGAAGAAAGAGAAAAGAAAAAGGGAAAAGTTACCTTTTTATTAGGCAGTAGGGATTCTGGGAGGGACAAGATCATTGGCCCACTAGAGGGCTACTTATTCCTCTCATGGCTTTAGCATGGCTTAATCCCCCTTACTTTTTGACCCGGTCTCTCACTGAACCTGGTTCAGTCTGGCTAGTCAGGTGGCACTGAGCTGTCTCGGCTTCCTCAGTACTAGGCTTCAGTCTATAATCTGAATTTGCACCCCCATCTCTGCATGTCAACATAGGTAAACTCTACCCACAAGACCTTGGGAGCTAAGTGAGTGGTGAAGAGCTCATTGTCCCTGTGCCCGGGTTTTACATGGGTCCTCATGCTGACACAGCAAACGCTTTAATCCCTGAACCTTCCTTCTCCCAGTCCTTCATTTGTTACTGGTTGTCTTCAGTTCAGTGAATCCAAAACAGAGTCCTTAAGGCATGTCACCACCATCAAAATTGTTATTCTTATTTGGTGGTGCAGGGGATTGAACCAGGGGTCCCCTGACCTATGCTAAAGCCATCCGTGATGGTTTATATATGCTTGGCCCAGGGAATGGCACTATAGAAGGTATAGCCTTGTTAGAGTAGGTGTGTCCCTATTGGAGTAGGTGTGGCTTTGTTGGAGGGGGTGTGGCCCTGTTGGAATAGGTGTGGCCCTGTTAGAGGAGGTGTGGCCTTGCTGGAGTGGGCGTGACCTTGTTGGAGTAGGCATGTCCCTATTGGAGTAGGTGTGGCCATGTTGAAGTAGGTGTGGCCTTGTAGGAGGTGTGGCCTGTTGGAGGAGGTGTGCCCCTATTGGAGTAGGTGTGTCATTGTAGGTGTGGGCTTAAGACCCTCATCCTAGCTGCCTGGAAGTCAGTATTCTACTAGCAGCCTTCAGATGAAGATGTAGAACTCTCAGCTCCTCCTGCACCATGCCTGCCTGGATGCTGCCATGTTCCTGCCTTGATGATAATGGACTGAACCTCTGAACCTGAAAGCCAGCCCCAATTACGTGCTGTCCTTATAAGAGTTGCCTTGGTCATGGTGTCTGTTCACAGCAGTAAAACCCTAAGACACCATTCGTCAAAATTGCTTCCCTTCCATGAGGATTGGCAGAAGGGCTGAAAGTGGTAGGGAATGCTGTCATATATTGGGTGATGTAACCTATGATCATGCTCTTGATGGGGGAGGTGCCGATATGGGGAACAGAGCAAGGCAGGAGGGCGAAAGTGGTCTTGAACATGCTTTGGTGCCACTGAAGGAACACTGTTCTTCCACTTGGGGCTGCCTCCCACGTGGGCGACTTTGCCTGGAGACTCATGCCCTGGTTGGAAGCTGGAGAGTGCCTTCTTCCTTGGTGGATATGAGGCAGGCTCTTAGCAGAACAGCTTGGGGAGAACATTCTAGCAAGACCATTCTCTGACTGCCATTCCCAAGCACTCCTGACCTCCAACTTTGCTTCACAAGTCAATAGGCCCACGCCTTTCTTTAATTCTGATCTCTTCTTTCTCTCCAAAGCAAGAGAAACAAAATCCCAAACAATACCTGTGGCTTACTGGGACTGGACAGGACAGCAGTCAGGGTGTCTGTAGCTGAGAGGGGGAGGTGACTGGTTTTATCGACACTCGTCACCTGGTTTTCGGTTTGCATTTGTGTGTGGTGTGCAGTGGTGAATGTGTGGTTTGTGCAGCTGGTGCCTGGCTCCCAGCACAGGCTCCTAACTGTTTGCTGGATGACAGAGAGGAGAATTGGATGCCAAAAAAAAAAGGGGGGGAGAATGATTGAGACGGGGTGGGGGGATTAGAACTTGAGGAGTGTGTGTGTGTGTGCTCTTGAGTGCATGCGTGTGTGAGCATTTGCATGTTCCTGGGAGGGGGGGGGCTGAGGTTGATTTAGGGAACTGATCGGTCTTCCACAGTATTTGTTGAGCCAGAGCCTTAGTCAAACACAGAGCTCACATGTATGGCTGGTCTTACAAGCCAGCTTGCTCTGGGCATGCTGTCTACACTGTCTGAGTCTAGAGTTGTAGATAGGCTGCCACGCCCACCCAGCATTTATGTGGATTTCTGGGACTCCCAGCTCAGGACCTTAGGCTAAGTTATGTATAGTCTGCCCTGAAAAGAGACAAGAAAACAGAACAATCCCCCCAAATCTAAAGAAACCCCAGACAAGCTCAAATTGTTTTGTCAGTTTTCATCTGTCAGTGGCTTGCTGCTGCCCGACTTTACGGGGTAGTGGCCTCATCGAGGGCTCCTCCTGGACTCCATGTCCCCAGTGCATAGCTGCTGTTGATGGGCGGCCATGATTGGTTATCACAGGAGCCCACAGCTGGCTGGATGCTTTGCCCTCTTCCCCGGGCACCTGAATCACTGTCTCTTTCCCCAATCGCTCCCGTAATTGGAGGCAAGCAATGGCATCCATCCTCTGAGTTCTAATCCCCCTCTCTCAATCTTCTCCCCGTATTTAGCATCCAATTCCCCTCTTGCTCATCCTGCAAATAGTTAGGGAGCCTGTGCTGGGAGTTGGCACCGGCTGTGCGTGAACGATAAAGCAGGGTGAACGAGGCCCCTGTTCTTGTGGGACTGCTCTTCAGCGGGGGAGGGAGCCAACAAGCAAATAAAGGGATTCGTCAGGCAGATCCAGCAAGTGCTGAGTCCGGGGGATGGCACTCAGGTCGGGGATGACCTGTTCTAGGGTGACATTCATACAGCCAAGGAAGTCCCACAGGAACTGTTTCTCCCTTCTCCACCAGCCCCTGTGGACATTTGGCACATTGGAGGCACGTTGGGGTGTGGCAAAGGGGCAGGGAGACTAATGGATGTTTAGCGTGTAGGAACTCAGGTCTCCTAACATCCTCCCATCCCTCAGTTGAGAGTAATCTAAGGCTGAACTCAAGGGTGTTGTGGATGGAGACCCTTGGATTCAGGCACGCATAGTGAGATGAAGCCAACATTATGGGCAAGAGGTTTCCAGAGAAGTTGTGAGTATGAGGCCCCGGGAGAGTGGGTGAATGTAGTTTTTGTTGATCATTTTAGAAGGGGGACCTCAGGGTCCCAGCAGCTAAACATGGAGGTTTTTTTTCCTAAGCCCAGCAACATCACGGGAACTCTTGATTGAGTCAGGGATGCTCCAAGACGCCATTCATTCTGGAAGGCAGGACTCAGGTTCCAGCCTTGTCATAACATGTGTACAGCGTCCCTGGAGGCATGAGGAGGGGAGAGGGAGGGGGCTTTGAAGTGCCGGATCTCACTTCTACCCATATTGCATTGCCACATCCTGGCTGCAAAGCATGCTGGGAAATGATGGCTAGCCATGACCTAAGAAGAAAGAGAGGCAGATGGGGCTGGAGTCTAGAGCTTGGCATGTCTTGAGAGACGGAGTTACATGTTCCGGCTCCTAAGTCCATCATGGTGGCAATCATTGTTCTTTTTTTTTTTTCTTTTTTTTTAGAGCTGGGGACCGAACCCAGGGCCTTGCACTTGCTAGGCAAGCGCTCTACCACTGAGCCAAATCCCCAACCCTGCAACCGTTGTTCTTAACAGGGACTGAACACCACCTGTGTACAAAGTCCTGGGTTAAACATCTAAAGAAAATAGCTTTTAATTTTCATGTCCACCATTTGAAAGACTTCCCTGTGTGGCGTCCATCATAGAGATGGGGAAACTGAGGGTTAGGGTTGCTAGGTGCTGTCTCCAGGGTCACACAACCAGGAAAGGTTGGACCTGAGACTGCAGCCCATGCTGTCAGAAGTAGCACTGGATGCTGTGGGATGAACATTCCCCGCTTTATCTCCACTGAAGACTTGTTCTGGTGTGGATTTCTGCTCTCTGAAGTGCTGCTTCAGTGGGTCCAAGGTCAAGACTGTGTAAACAGAGTCATTAGCCTCCTTCTGGAGTGGCTTAAAGGGGTGCCCTCTTTGAGCTTCCTGCCTCAGGGGTCAGCAGAGGGAGAAATGGATTCACTTCCCGTCTCCATGAGCTTGCCAAGTGGGCAGCAGAAGAAACAAGATGTCAGCCCTGGGATGTTGGCTCCCCATCCCCAGAGATGAAGCAGGGCCATCGAGCCACACAGATGCCTCAGCCGGCGGGACAGTGTTGATTCCCTCTTGACTGGTGGAGACGGCAAATACCACAGAAGTTCAAAGGAGCCATTGCTGGTGGAGGGAATGTGGGGAGCTTTGGATGGAGAGGGCTTGGAGGCAGGAACAAAGAACACAGTTCCGGTGGTAGACTTCCTCTCTCCTCGCCCTTCCTCTCCTCTCCTCTCTCTCCTCTTTCCCTTCTTTTCAAACAGGATCTTACAATATAGTCCAGGCTGGCCTTGAACTCATGTCCCTCTCACCCCTTCCTTCCCAGTGTTGAAATTATAGGTGAGATCAGTCTTCTATCTTTTACTAGAATGGAAGCTTTGCTGGTGCAGGGGACATCCAGATCTCCATGGCCGTCCCCAGCCCTTCAGATTGTGCCTGTCACAGACTGGGCCCTTCATAATCGGCCTGCTACGGGCAACAGCTATGAGCAAAAGCAGGATCTTGTGCAGGGTGTCCTCGATGCGTTTCGAGGTGAGGCCCCACCTCACTACAGAGGGCGAGCTTTTCTGGGTCAGCTCTATTAATTAAATGGGAACATTTCTTTCCTGGAGAACTTCTCAGAAGCTTTGATTTGCAGGGTTACTCAGATCTCCCCAAAGCGGGAGCTGATAGCTAGAGACACTCAGATTTACCAGCACATCGGTTCTCTTTACCGCACTGTGGGAGAGGATCGTTCAGTCGAACCCAGTTTGGGACTATCCTCATGGGTCAGTGGGTTTTTTGGGGGGTCCCTCCAATCCCCATTTACATGACATTCTGTGGTTCTCAGGTACAGAAGAGACTCTTAGTGGTGTGTAGAGTTTAGTTCTCTAAAATGGGCCCGTTTCCTCAAGAATCTGGGGGCCTGCTTGCTTCACTGCGCCCTGCTTTGTCCCTGGAGTTGTGGGTGACAGTGTCACCTGCTCAACTTCTTTCTTGACAGTCCTCACCAGGGCTGCTACTGCCCTGCGACCCCACAGATCCCCCACCATGAAAAGGAAGTGTCAGGGCTGCCCAAGCTGAGGTACATGGGGCTGAGCAGAAGAGGCGGGTGTGACTTTAATCTCTGTCGCTGCTTAATGGATCCCGACAGGGGTTGGGGGACCCAGAGAGGCCTGTGACAGGTGTAGGAGAGCCATGCTGTTCTCAAGGCAGTGAGCAACTTTCGCCTCTCCCTCCCCATTCTCCTTTCTCCCCGACTTTCTGTGCCATGTGTGGGTGCCCGGGTGTGGTGGGCAGAGGTTAGCATTGGGTGTCATCCTCCATTGCTCGCTGGGTTATTTTTTGATACTGGAGTTGCTCACTGAACCTGGAGCTGGCTGTCAAGGCTAGGCCAGGGAGTGGTGTCCCAGGATCTGCCTGTTTCCTCTGCAGCACAGACATCAAAGCTGTATGCAGATGCACTTGGCCTTTTAGGCACCTGCCGGGGATTGAACTCAGGCCCTCCTGCTGTACACTGAGCTCTTTACCAACAGAGCCACCCCCCTGCCCTCTAAGAAGCAGTTTTTGGATGTCCTGTAATTCAGAGGGAGGACAACTGAGCTCTAGAAGGTTCTAGCAGCTGGTCTAGACCAGGCCAGAGTTGAAGTTGGGAGTTACCGGAGAATCCCTCTGAACTCTGCTTGTGGCCTGGGCTCCTCTCCAAAGCAGGTCTAAGATCTGAGTCTAAATACCAGGAGTTTAAAACTTGTTTATTCTTAAAATTTTCCTTCATTACAAAGTTTCAACACAGGATAACTGTCCCATGTACGTGGGACATGGTAAGAGACATGTATGCAATGTGTAAGGCTTAGGGCAGTGTGACAGACACATCTGTTGTCTCCGACACTGGTCGTTTCTTTGGGCTGGGCACATTCAGAATCCTCTCTGGTAGCTATTTCAAATGATTGTGAACCATAGCTGTCCAGCAATGCTATAGAATGTTCTAAGTTGTTCTTCCTCTTCAGCCTCACGTCTGTCCCTTCATCCAGCTTCTCCAGCCTCCCTCTCTACACCTGCTGGGTTTTTGACACCACAGGTCTAGCCTCGGCTTCTGTGAGACCAGCTTTTTCCTTTGCTCATAGGAGGGAGAACCTTTGACTTTTGGCTCTTTGGGGGGATGGGGTGTGGAAAGGCCTTCTGGATGATTCTGATCTATATCTGGGGATAGAAACATGGGATTGGACCGTACAACTCATGACCGTCAAGGCAGCCAGAGGACAATGCCCCCGAAGGCCCTGAGTCAGAATCCTCACCTTCAAAAAAGACCCAATGTTTAAAACATCACTCAGCTGGGAAGATGCTCAGTGGGGACAGCACTTTCTGTAACATCATCAGGACCCAAAAAGAAATCATCAGCACCGGTGTATAAGCCAGTCCTCGCCAGGAGCATCTGTCACCCTGGAATTGGAGGCTGAGATAGGCAGATTTTGGGGCTCCCTGAACAGTCAGGTTCAGAGAGAGACACTACTCCAAACGTTAAGACAAAGAACAATTGAGGAAGGTACCCAACATCCTGCTCTGACTTCTACACTAATGTGTGCACACATGTACATGGATAAATTTACACATGCACCCAGATACATATACATGTACATGGATACACACACATGCGGACACATACACATATGCACATATATGTATACACATGCACATACAAATGCATGCAATACTTACGCCACACATGCACACACATATGCACACATATGCACACATATGCACACATGCACCCCTCCACACACACATACACTTCAGACCTCCCTATACTCACTGTACTCTCAAACAATGTGGGATCATGTTTCCACAGGGATTTCAGTCTTAGCAGGTATCAAGTCAATCTGTGACTCTGCCTCTCTAACACAGCCCCAGATGGTGCTGGTCCTGGGGCTAGCCTTAGCCAGTATCTAAAACACCAGGGAGCCAGTGTGTCTAATCCTGAGACTCAGGCTGTACAGAGCTCCTAGGCACCCTGAATTAAGCTCAGTTTGCTTAATTTACCTCAGTATTCAGTCTGTGAAGCATGTGGTTCCATTGTCCCCAGTTTCAGTCTCATGGCAGGGAGTGGCTTGGCCAATCTTATGGGTACCAGTGAGTATGGGGCTCAGAGTTTGGACCCTTCTTGGCAGGCACAGCCCAAGATATCCAAGGTTGACCCAGATCACACTAAGTCCAAATACTCCACATGTATGTGTATACATGTATGTATGTATGTTCATACATATGTGCATGTATGTATATAGAGGAGTATATTCATATATAAACATGTTCATGAACATATGCATATTTGTAAATGTGTTTGACTGCGTGTTTATGTACATATGTCTATGCATGTGTTTTTGTGTGCATGCATGTGTATACATGCATACATGTGCATGTGATTATGTGTATACGCATATGTGTGCACATGTTTATGTGTATATGCATGTGTGGGTGTGGGTGTGCACATATATATGCATTTATGTATATGTACGTGCATGTGTACATGCATGTGTGTGTGTGTGTGTGTGTGTGTGTGTGTGTGTTTGTGTGTGTTCCCTTAGACAAAGAGCCCCCCTGTTTGCCTTCAGCTATCTTTTCTTTCTTCTGGAAATGCCATTTGTTTTGGGGGTGGCTGACCAAATCACTCTGGCTCAACATTCCAGGCCTTGGCACTGAGTGTTGAGTTTAGGTGACTCAGGCCTATGATCCCAGAATTTTGCAGGTTGAGGCAGAAAGATTATGAGTTTGCAGTCAGCCTGGCTTGCATATCCTGGATGGTCTCCCAAACTCTAGAATGTGTTGTTCTGCTCAGGTCCTAGAAGTTTTTGTCGCTCCTGAGGATGCTGGCTGACTGCGGGGCCCAGTGTGTGAGCATTCTCGCCCGCAGCCTCTCTCAGGAATTAAGAACGACTTTTCCGAGCTGGCTGTCTTTAGATCCTTGCTTTGTGACAGGAGAGACAGCATGTGTTTTCAGAAGAGCGTCTTGAAGGACATGGCTGTAGTTTCAATTCTCATTAGGAACCTAGAAGCTTCGAAGGCATTGCAATGTTATTAAATATGTGGAAGGGTCCTGATTTACTGCCGAGACGAGGCTTTATTATCTCAAAGCCTGCTTCCTCAGCGGGGGTGGCTGGGAATACTTCTTCATCTCTCTCAGGAAGGTGAGGATGGCCAAAAATTAGTATAATGAGAAGAGTCTCGCTAACACAGTGGCAATAACCATCATTATTTTGGGGGGCCATTTCCTGAGCATTTTGGGGTGGGGGTGGATGTTCTTACACTGGTCTGTGAACTTGCTGGTAGGTTGGCGGGAACAGTCCTGAGAGACTTTGTTTGGTTTTGAGACAGGGTCTCTCACTGGGACCGGAGGTATCTTGCCTGTCTCTGTCCCCTCAGAGCCGGGGTTCCAGGTGCACACCATGGCACCAGCTTCTTCACGTGTGCCCCGGGGCTTGAATGCAGGTCCTTGTGCTTGCTCGGTGAGCTAGCTAGTCCCAGGTTCAGGCTCTGAAGACCATCTAGTCTGCCTCATAAGGCTGTATTTCTCCCGCTGTAGTCTAAAGTCTGGCGTACAGATTATGAGAAGCCCAGTCCAGAAGTCCCAGTTTGTGTGGAAGGAGGGAGTCTGCCCTGGCAATTCTGAGAACCTGGTACAGTAGGAAAAGAACTTCCCTGGGCTGTGTTAGACAGGGGCTGCCAATGCAGCCCTGCCACCATCCAGCAGCTACAACCGATTGTGTGGGTCGCGTGGAATCCTTGCTCCTCCACTGTGCCTACCTGTATAATGCTAATAGGATGAACCAGATCTCATGGACTCACTGTTCATCTTAAACCCGAGCTTACAGAGCTTTAATTAACTGATTGCATTTACTTATTTACTTATTTCTTTATTTATTTGTGTGAGCATGCTATGCTGTAAGTACGGAGGTCAGAGGCCTCCTTGAGGGACTCAGTTCTCTGCTTCCCCCAGATAGATTAAACTCAGGCTTGGCAGCAAGCACCTTTACCAGCTGAGCCATCTCACCGGCCCTTGGTCCTTAAGTATGAGACAGGACCTTGCTATGTAGCTCAGGTTAAGTTTGAGCTCACGATCCTCCTGCCTCTGCCCCCCCCCCCCCACTGGGTATCTATTCTTTCAATGTGCTCCTTCATGTGAGGGCGGGGAACACAAATGCTGTGCCTTGTCTGAAGGTCAGGATTTGCTGTTGGAACTCAACTTCTCTGTCTTTGAACTCTACCTCTCCACAGAGGGCTCCCGGCTCTGCAGAAAGGACTGCAGCTCCCTCCCCTCCGGGTGAGGCTAATGAAAGGAAATCAGGGCCCCTTTTCTTCTTGCTTTCATGCCCAATAAATCACGCTGACAAGGACTTGTTATTGCTAACCTCCCTACATTGTTTGGCAGTCCCCGGAGGGAGAGGGGGCATCATTTTGCCTGCAATTGCTTCAGGAATGAAAATATTTTTACGTGTGGATTAATAATCATCAAATAGGTCAGGTAAACATCCCGTAATTAGGAGGTGTGGGCGATTTGTCAATCCAGGCTTCCGAGTGCAATTATCAGTCAGATGGCTCTGAGACCCAGCAATGGAGCTCTCTCCAAAGATCCCACTCCTCTCAGATCAGGGGTCAGGGGATGGGGTGGGGTGGGAGTATGAATCTATTTTTTTTCACAAAACTTTATATGAGCAGCGACACCCCTCTGTCAGAGCTGGCGTGCAAGTTAATATCTCGCCCCCTCCTGAACCTCAAAATTGGACCTGGAGTGTGGATAACCTGGATCCCAAGGACACTGGACTGGGTTGGGTAAATTGTGGCAGTGAGCAGAGGAAAAGGTGGACACTTGCCGGTTCTTTCCGACGCCTCTGGGGTGCCCTCACTTGACTTCCTTCTGGCTGCTGTTACATGGCTTCCTCCGGGCTGCTGTCACGTGATCTCCTTGGGGCTGCTGTCACGTGATCTCCTCGGGGCTGCTGTCATGTGACTTTCTAGTTGTCTCACACAGAGAAGCCCGGCAGACCAAAGAAACACTTCCATCCTTCCCTCAGTGAACCTGTGAGGTCACTAACACTTCTTATAGGAGCCTGGGAAGGGTGTGCTTAGTGACAGAAGAGAAGCCCGCCCCCTGAGTGATGCCTGGTGACAGCTGCATCTCTGGAACGCACTGCACAGCTTGCAGGCATTTCCACCGAAGAGTCCTCGCGTCCCAGCAACCGCTTATGATTCATGAGATCCAGGGAGGGGCCCTGAGTCTTGCCAGTTCCCAGAGTCTCCTCCGTCTGTCCATCTGTCCGTTCGTCCGTCCATCCGTCCTTCCCTCCCTCCGGGAGGTATGTTTTAATCTGGAGCACACAGCCACAGTGTCACCCTCCAGACAACTGGAAGCCATTGTTATCACCCCCCTTTTCGCAGATGAGAAGTCGAGGCTGGGGAGCATTTGCTTGCTGCGGTAGGGAGGCCCTACTGACCACCAGCAGCACACACACGGAGCTCAGAGGATGACTTTGAGTAGCCAGGTCTCTTCATTCACCTCGTGGGTCTCAGGAACCAAACTCATCAGGCTTAGTGGTCAACGCCTCCCCAATGGGACCGTCTCACCAGGCCGTGTTCACATCACAGAGCAGAGAGACTTTACAGATGTGATTAATGACGGCTCTGGGAGAGGGAGTTGCATGGACCTTCTAAGGCTGGATGGAGGGCAGAGGGGCAGACAGAGAGAGCTTTGGGAAATGGATGCTTGTCTGAGATACGGGAGTAGAAGGACCAGAACCAAGGGGCCGGGTGGCCTTTCCCGCTGGGCAGGGCAAGAAGACAACCTCTTCCTCAGTCCTTCCAGAAGGAAAATCTCCTGCTGCCACATGTGTGCTGGTGTTAGTAAGACCTACTCTGAGCATCTGACAACCAACCAGGTTGTCGCAATGATAGCTGGAGATGGAGTGCAACCAATTATGTTGGGGTTGCTTGTTACACAGCAACTGGGGACACATACACTTGTCTGTGGCGTCCCTGGCTGGGAAAGCTCACATTTTCTTCAGCAGGTGTAGCCCAGTCTCATCCTGCCCCTCTTACCGTTTTTTAGTATCTCAAGAGACAGTCTTCCTATTAGCCCAGGCTAGCCTCTAATGTATGATTCTCCTTCTTCAATGTCCTGAGAGCTGAGCGATGGGTGTGTACCACCATGCCCAGCTCTCTCACCCTGTCTCCAGAGGCCTGTTTCCATGACGAGATACCCTGGTGTGCATGGGACACACCTTAAAGACACCTCTCAAGGGGGGCACCAACACGAATCAGTGTCACAGTAAAGGATTAGGTGGTTTACACAGAGCGGGCCTCGAACTCCCTCTGCAACTCAGGAAGATCTTGAGCTTGTCATCCTCCTGCTTCACACGTAGCTGGGGTGATGGGCCTGTTTATTTTGTTCTTTTTTTTGGTTCTTTTTTTCGGAGCTGGGGACCGAACCCAGGGCCTTGCGCTTCCTAGGCAAGCGCTCTACCACTGAGCTATTCCCCAACCCCTTATTTTGTTCTTAAACTCAGCAGTTCTCACTTAGTTGGTTACCAAAGGGGGAGTATATTAGCATTTTTCCTGTTACTAGGATCACTTGCTTAACTGACGACTGACTGTCAGGCTCTCTACAACCGCAGGGGCCGGATGTCATGTCTCTCCTCACTGGGTGCTTTTCTTTCCTTTTGCCTGTTTGAGCATTCCCCAGAGATGACCCCCCACCCCCACCCCCTCCATCCACCTCTGTAGCAAACAGAATAGAAGCAAACTCTTGGTTCAGATTTTGCCTTTTCCGTCCGGGTTGGTCTTGAGTCTCACCCAGCATGTAGGAGGCCCGATATTCAATTCTCAACAACTTCTCTCCCAAAAGAAAACTTAGCCTCACTGTTCTGAAGGCTGGGGCATCCAAGAGACAGCTGTGACTTCTCTCTGTGAGGCTCTGGCAAAGGTCATGGTGTGTTACATGTGGAGGGTGTGCCACGGAGGGATGGTTCAGGCACGCAAGCTCTGGTTTCCTTCCTTCTTAGGAAGCCACAAATCCTGTCATGAGACCTCTTGTGATCGTAGTGATTGACAGTGACTTCAGTCAGCTTTCGGTTACTATAACAAATGCCTAGGAGAAAGGTTCTTCTTATTTCTTTGAGACTCCAGGCAAGGTAGAGTGTTGCTGTGGGAGCCTGCGGCAAAGTGGAAATTACTCACCTCTCAGAAAGCAGAAGAGAGAGGAAGAAACTAGGGCCCCATAATCTCTATGGAGAGTATTTCCGCCATGACCTAAAAACCTCTCTTTAGGCCCCTCCCCTTAGCCCACCTCCCAACCCATCCTTTAACACATGGATCTCTGGAAAAAGGGAGACAGTCAATGTCCAAATCGTGGTCCTTCCAAATGCCTACCTCCAAAGAAGTCAATTCTAGCATTTAGATTTTTGGGGTGCACATACTGGGGTTCTGATGGAACCATCCAAGCGTGGTACCCTGAATCAGTCACCCCTTAGGGCTAGGTTAGTCCCTCGGGAAGGAATTATGTGGTCCGTGACATTCGTGTTGCTGAATCCTGCGCACGGCTGTTCCGCCCCACTCAGAGATTTTTATCAGTTAAAGAGGTTTAATTATTTGTGAGCCCAGAGGGATACTTTTAAAGACACACTTGTTCTTTATCTCTGGGCTCCAGGGCACATGGTTCTAAAAATAGCTTTGGAAGCTCCATGGCTGGGTGGCTGTTGGGCACCTGCTTGTGTAGAGCTCCACCCGGTTGAACTAGAGTCAACTTCGTGTCTGGGCCTGAGATGTTAGGAGCAGACAGGAAGTCCCAGGATGTGACCTCTGACCTCCGGGGGTTAGAGGTCTTGATTGCAGGTGTGGTGGGTTTCCCACAGAGGCAAGTTGGGTCATTTGGGTTGGTCATGGGGGCTGTGAGACTGCAGCTGGCACCATCTTTGGGGTATTTCCTCATCATGGTAGCCTGTGGGTCCCCTCAATCCGACCCCTTAACTCACCCTGCTGGTTCGCTCTGGCCCCCGGGCTCTCAGGTTCTTCTGCAGCCTGTCACATCGTCAGACATGTTGGCTCCAGGTTGGACACTTGTTCTTTCTTCTTTGCCTAATTAACTATCACTCATCCCCCAGTCAAAGCTCCCGGGGATCTTCCCAAGGAGTCGGTCTCCATTTCCGCTCAGTGACATTGTGACTAATGAATGTGGGATTTCCCGACTTCTGCTGCCTCTTCTGGGTGTAGACAGCCTGTGTCCAACGGGAAGATCACACTCAGCTTATGTCATTTTAAGATGTTTCAGTGGTTATATTTAAAAAAAAGAAACCCAACCGACAGGTGCTCCTATGGCCGTGAAAATACATAACTGGATGTGTCATTTTAACCATTCTGAGTGAATCCAGGAACATGAAGAGCAGTTGTGACCGCCGCCGCCGTCTCTCCTTAGAAATTTTCCATCATCCAAACCAGAAATCTTTTTTTTTTTTTGAGACAGGTTTTCATGTAGCCTAGGCTAGCCTCCAACTTACTATGTAGCTGAGGATAGCCCTGAACCCCTGATCCTTCTGCCTCTACTCCTAAGCCCTGGGACTCTAGGTGTGCATCCCCACACCCAGTGCAAATTAAAACACTGGTCACAGATCAGTTCTTAGGCATAATTGAGTCCATTTTGTACATTTTGACTGTCCCAGATGCTTTGCTCAAGGGTGTGCTGTGTTTGTGCCCATGTCCTTTCCTAAACATGCTGTTTTTTTTTTTCTTAAAAGAAATGATCATCATTTTGGTGGGGTGGGGCATGTCTGCCGCAACACGTCTGGAGTTGGGTCTTTCCTCTTTCTGTAGGTTCCAGGAATTGAACTTAGGTCACTGGGCCTTTGCGGCAAGCACCTTTACCCACTGAGCTATTTCACTGACCCAGGAAGCTGTTTTCCAGAGTCAACTGTTTTGTGATATGTGCCAGATTTTTCTACCTTTCTGGAGCACGTGTGCATGTGCATGTACGTGTGCCTGAGTGCATGGGTATGTACATGCATGCATGCCTGTGTGCATGTGCATATGCATGTGTGTATGTGTGTGTGCATGCATGCATGCCTGTGTGCATGTACGTGTATGTGTGTGTGTGTGTAGAAGGCAGAGGTCAACCTCTGGGATTCAAACCCAGATCTCTGACTCCACTGGACTCTGTGTCCACATGAAAGACCTTCTCTGGTTAGGGGCTGAATCTGGGGTCTGCCATAGATGACTGGTTAAACAGGTCTGTCCATGTTTATCCAACAGCCTCCCATTGGAGTCACCTACTTTCCTTTCTGGCTCTGTGTGGAGACAGTGGAGACACTGATGTCCTGGCCCACAGAGTCACAAAGACTTTGCTAGGGCTGTCTGTGTGGGGAAACTGAGCCACTAGGGTAGCGGTGGCCATGCTGAGGCATACAGCAGTGAACTGGAGGACAAAGGGGTTGGAAAGCCTCTCCCAACGTCATTCAACTAGAGATAAAAATAGCGAACCTCAAGGCGCCCGAGGCTGTCTGACGTTGCCTGTAGCTCTCTGGAATCTGCAGACACAAACAGCCAGAGAACTAATATAACACCTGTCACTCAAGGGAGGCAGACTGTTAGGGTGACGGAACTTTCTGGAATTAGCCCTGTCTCAGAGGTCAGCCTTTCCTAGTCTGGTTCCTTCTGGGCTTCCTCCTGTGCTTCTCTCGAGTTCTGGACTGGATGGGAGCCCTTGCTTATGCTGTCACGTCCCTGTGGTAGCCTGTCCTGGGAGTGCTGACTGTGGAGAGAGGTACAGCTGTCTTTAGGATGTAAGACAAAGGATACAGAATCAACCTTTAGACCTGTTCTACCATGGATAACCCCCAGTTGCTGTGTTTCAAGGCTGGCTACTTAAACAAGTGGTACAGGTGTCTCCCTGCCACCCACAGTTCTGTGTTTGGCAGTTTTAGTGACTCACAGTCAATTGAGAGAACATCTTGAAACCATCCACACATTTTGTATTGTGCATTGTTCTGAGTAGATGGGAAAGCCTTGAGCCAACCTGCTCTACCTGATTAGGGCATGGAGAGTTGCTCCGTCCGATGAGCCCACATTGCTGTCCTTCTTTTAGTTGTTTAGATGCTCTCTCGGTTTTCTGATCAGCTCTTGGGACATCTATGATGCACACATTATCCCCCCATTAACCATTTAGAAACCCTATTAATTTCCTGATCCTCAGTTGGAGTGTCCACACTGTGGATGCTACCCTCCCATTCATTGTTCAGACGCTCTCTTGGTTATCCAGCCAGCTGTGGGTGTGTGTGTGATGCTTTTATTCAAACAACTTTTAGTACCGAATGAGCCTTACCCCCAGAGCACACATATAGTGAAGCTGGTACAGTGGGTGTGCCAGCAAGAAGCCATGAAGCACTTCCTATAGGCGAAAAGGCAAACGTTGTTGACAGCGTAAGGAAAGCAAAGAACTCATGCGTAGAGCTTGCTAAGAGCAACAGTTAGAACCTGTGCCTCTGTGGGATGGTGACAGACAGGGAAGAGGAGGAGGAGGAAGAGGAGGAGGAGGAAGAGGAGGATGGGGAGGAGGGAGAGGAGGAGGAGGAAGAGGAGGAGGAGGAAGAAGAGGAGGAAGAGGAGGAGGGGGAGGAGGAAGATGGGGAGGAGGATGTGGAGGAGGGAGAGGAGGAGGAGGAAGAGGAGGAAGAGGAAGAGGAAGAGGGGGAAGAGGAAGAGGGGGAAGAGGAAGAGGAGGAAGAGAAGGAGGAAGTCTCTGTTATCATTGCTCACGGGGCATGGAAGTCCCTGCTGACATTCTGTGTGGGTCTGTGTGTGTCAGGGGTCCATGCAGGCCCCCCTAGAACATCTGTGTAGGTCAGGCCCACATCCACACCATTAGGGAACACGGTGTGGGAATGACAGCACCACTGTGACCACTTGAACCCTTGGCTCCTTCGTCAACCATTCGAATCAGTTGCCAAATATCTATTGGAACATGATCCGACATATACATCAAGACAAAGAAGTAGAAGCTATATGTAAGTAAATAAAAGCAAGTGCCAGCCGCAGCTTCTGCAGAGGTGCCAGGTCCTGGGCGGGGTAGGCATGTCAGCCCAGGAAACTTGTCTTGAGCAGGGTTCCGTCCGGCCAGATGGTTGTCAAACAGACACACTTGAGTGTAGTCAATTCTAACTCTTTGTGGATTCCATGGGTGTGAACTTACCAATGTTCTGAAATGGTTCTTACCACCAAGAGTTGCACATAGTGGGGCCGCAGAACCTTCCAATCCTTTGATGCTCTTGCTCCCAACTGTGATGGGGGCAAGGCCTCACCCTTCCACTCCACGTATAGCTCTCAGAGAATGCCCGATGGTTCATACTGACCACCAACCTGACAGGAATGCAGATCTCCTAGGAGACCCCACGGACACACCTGTAGGGGATGATCTAGATTATGTTAGCTGAGATGAGAAGACTCCCACCCCCGAAGACCCCCACCCCCGAGTACAGACTGCTCCATCCCATGGGCTGGGACTCTGGACTGAATACAATGGAGAAAGTGGGCTGAGTGGCAGCGTTTGCTTCTCTTCGCTTCCTGACTGTGGATGTGCGCAGTTAGCCCAGCTCCTGCTGGCTGCCTTCTCCCTAGGTGAGGTTGAGTGGGGTGGATCAGAATGGGGGGATAGGTGGGGATGGCTGGACCAAGCCTTTTCTGTATGAGGGAGGGGATGTGTTCCTCAGAGCAGTGGTTCTCAACCTGGGAGTTTCGACCCATTTGACAACTGCCCGTCCCCCTAAATATTTGCATTATGATTCAAAGCAGCAGCAAAATTATAGTTATTTGATGGCTGAGGGACACCAGGGCATGTGGAACATGTATAAGAAGGTTGCAGCGTTAGGTTGAGAACCCTGCTTGCCTTGGAGGCTCAGTTTCCCCATCCGATAACAAGCATCTTGGATCTCCAACGTCAGCTCCAAATATCCAGTGGTGGGAACTTGCTCAAGCCAGTGGAAAGGGGGGGTTTTCCAGTTTTGGATAGTTAATCCTTTGGGCTGAGAGGATGGACTCTGGTGTGGAGGATATTGTATCCCAGGAACTGAGTGGGATCTCAGCCTTGGACAGGGGATTCAACTTTCTTAAGAGCTTTCATTTCCTCAGTGGTGTTGACAAGATTATAATAAGAGCGTAATGAAGTAAGGTGGGGGGTGGTTGGGGTGGGGAGAGGAAGCAGGGAGGGACCTGGGCCACTCAACACCCAGTGTCCTCAGCTGTGGCCACTGCTACTTGTATTTGCTAAATACCCACAAGGGTGGTCGTGACAGTGGTGATGGTGGTGATGGTGGTGATGGTGACAATAGTTATGATAAGATCAGTAGTAAAAGGATGGGGAAAGAAATGAGAACCACTGCATGCGGCTGGTGGGAGTGAAGAATGCCACAGCCAACCAGGAAGATGGTGTAGTGGTTTCCCCGGGCGGTTAAAGAGAGTTACCACCCGGCCCAGCAATTCCACTCCTACTTTACGCTCAAAGCGTCGGAGACAGACAGCCACACGATTCTGGTGCGTGCATGCGTGTTCCTCCCTGCATGGTGAAAGTCAACCCGCTGTGTTGTGCCTACACACGGCTGTGGAGCAGAGAAACAAGCTGTGATGCCAGCGTTGACCTCAGTCACGAGAAGGAAGCACTCAGCCGTGCTGCAGTGTGGACGAAGCTTGAACGAGATAGAGTAAGCCAGACACTAACACCATGCGTGGTGCGATCCCATTGATGGGAAAGATGGTGAGGACAGATCCTCAGAGACCGGCGGCTGTGTCCTAGCTGCTGAGTGTGGGAGAATGGGAAGAGACGGTGATTACTGATGGGGACAGCAAGCCTTACTTCCGGGGTTGGAGCTCATCTTGAACTGGATGGGCGTGGCCACGGCACCACACTGTGGCCATCCTAAATACCAGCGAAGATCATACCTTAAAGCCATTCTGCGCAGCTGAGGAGATGGCTCAGTTGGTGAATTACCAGCTGTGTGAGCATGAGTGTGTGAATTGTGGCAGGTGAGATGGAGCCCCTTACCTCATGGCAGCCAGGAAGAGGCTGGGGACGAGATATCTTTCAGGGCACCGCCCCATGATTCACTTCCTCCAATGAGGCCTCACCTTACACAGCTCCATGGGTACCTCAACCTATCCTGATTTAGGACCCAACAGTGGCTGAAACCAGCCATTGGGACGAAGCCCTCAGTTCTGGTCATACCTGGAAAGTGAGACAGACATGTCCAGAGGTATGTTGGGACAGTCTCTTGAGCAGTTCTCATTTAATGAACTTGGCAGCTAATCACACATGCACACACGCACGCATCTGTGGGCATAGAGGACTGTGGTTGGCATCGGGAGTCTTTTGCTGTCATTCTTCCTGTTTTCTACTTGGGCAGAGTCTCTTGTTGAATCTAGAGTTTGCTGTTTAGTTGAGACTGACCCACTGGCTTTCTTAGGGACTCCTGAGTCTCTGCCTCCCCCTTTCTGGGACTACACTGGGGTACCACATCTGGTTGGCTTTTACGTGGATTCTGCTATTGGATCCTGGGGATAGTTTTAGTCAAATTGACACAAACTAGGGTCAGAGAGAGAGAGAGAGAGAGAGAGAGAGAGAGAGAGAGAGAGAGAGAAGAGAGAGGGGCAGAGAGAGAGACAGAGACACAGAGACAGAGACACAGAGACACAGAGACAGACACAGACAGACAGAGACAGAGAGACAGAGAAACAGAGAGACAGAGAGAGACACAGAGAGAGAGAGAGACTAGTTGAGGAGTTACCTCCATTAGATTGGCCTGTGACCATGTCTGAGGGACATTAACGATCCATATGTTAGGGCCCAGCCCTCTGTGGGTAGTGCCATCTCTGGGCAGGAAGTCCTGGGTTAGTGGTTCTCAACCGCTGTCCTAAGTAGTATAAGAAAGCAGGCTAAGCGAGCCATGAGGAACTAGCCAGAAAGCCACGTTCCTTCCTGGTCTGTGCCTCCCTGTTCCTGCCTCCCGGTTCCTGCCTTGACTTCTGTCCGAGATGAACTGTGATGGGGATGTGTAAGTCAAATGCCCCCTTCCCTCCCTAGGTTGGTTTGGTTGATCCCAGCAACTGAAATAAGGGAAGGACAGACAGATCCTGGTGTTTATGGGGCAAGCACCTTATCTGCTGCATCACCTCTGTGGCCCCAGATTTAACAGAGTGTTTTTAGTGTGCTCGTGTCTGCACTGGAATTTTCCACTTGGTGCTTCACGGTGGCACCAGAAATGTTTTGGGCTTAGGAGCTTTCTGCATTTTGCATCAGGGATCCAGGGTGTTTAACTCATAATCCCAGGAGCTGCTATTTCTATTCTTTAACTAACCCCCAAGTCTGGAAAAATATTTTCCAGCCATGTCTACGGACCCTGCTTCCTGCCTGAGAGTCAGCGTGATTAAAACAGCAAGCACTTTGAAATGGTCAGGGAAGTTCTAAGGCCCAGGACGCAGTCCTGGAACAGTGGGGGTGGGGCCAGCTGGGCCCACCCCTTCCCCAGCTGCTTCAGAAGAGCTAAGGTGTGTGTGACTCTGGTTACGAAATCCAGACTTCTAAGCCGTGCATTTTGCCTGTTTGTACGGTTTCAATAGAACGGGACAAAGAAGGCAGACAGTCGCCTAGACTTTCTGAAATCATTTTCTCCCTCTCGAATGGCTTTTATTCCTACCAGTCCCTTATCAGAGAATGTCAAAAGAAAAAAAAAATAAGAGAGGAAAAAAACCCCGTATGCCTTGAAATTCCTTTAATCAGTCCTCAGACCTTTCATTTTTTAAAATCTATTCCCTTCTCCCCGCCCATGTCAAGACTTGAAATGAAATGATTTTTTCCCAGAAACGGATGACAGGAGGGAGGCAAGGGTGACGATTAATAACCCAGGAGCCCGTGCCACCACACCTGCCCTATTTAAAATGAAAAATTACCTTTTCCCCCCTTAGACTTTATTAAAAAGAGGATCAAAAGGGGGGGGGTTGCTGATAACACAGCCCATCAGCTGGGCGCCTCTTACGCCCTGCTGCTGCCGAGTCAATGCTCGTGGTTGAGAGGTTTGGGTAAAGAAATGAAGAAAGCTTTGCTCTTCTTAGCGCCTGAACTTCTGAATTTGAGCCTCTGGGTATGGAGAGGAGGCAGATAAGCCAGGGAAGGGAATGTGGTTGGCATGGTGGGGTATCTTTCTTTTTCTATCTCTTTAATTTTGAAGAAATGCTTCAAGGGGGTGAGTCCCTGAAACCAGTGGAGTGCCTGTCCGTCTGTCCTAGGAGGAAGAGTGGGTCATGGGCGGCAGTGAGTCAGGCCCCCATCCTCCAGCTGAGGGATGCTCTGGTTAATAGGAAAGGCAGAGGCACCGGTCTCCATCTTTGGTGGGAGTTTGATCAAGTCCTTTTACTCATCTGAAACTTTATTAAACAGGTCAGTGACCCACTTCCAGGAAGATGAAGTAACTGACACACCCCCCCAAACTCTGAGACCAGCCACTGTCTCCCAAATGTTGTTTTTCTTCCCATTTGTTATTTCCAAAATTATATGTACCTATATGTGCGGGTATGTGCACGTGAGTGCAGGTACGCTCAGTGGCCAGCAGAGGGCATCAGAGGCACCCAGGGGGTGTTGGAGTTACAGGTGGTTGTGAGCATACTAAGGTGGGTTCTGGGAACTGAACTTGTGCCTTTCATCGCAGCTATAACCTATTTTAAACACTGAGTCATTTCTCCAACCCCAGCTCCCACCCCTGTTTGTTTAAGACAGGAACTTTTTGTTTGTTTGTTTGTTTGTTTGTTTTTGAGACAGGAAGTCCCAGAGATCTACCTTCCTCTGTGCTGGGGTAAATGTGTGTGCCACCACATCTGGCCTGATATGTCAGCTTTGATAACTCTCTTCAGTGGTTACACACATGGTCTTTCCCCTCGGCAGCCATGCTAGGGATGTAGGTGCCGTAAGAGAGCAAACTAACACAAGCTCACGCACTCACAGTCTCCAGGGCTTGGAGTCAAATAGCAAAGCATAGCCTCCCGCCACTCTGTGGGTCTGATCCCAGCCCCTCCGCTCCCGTTCTGTACCTGGGAGGTGATGGACAGTCCTCCCACCCCCTGGCTTACTGCTTCATCCTGCCAGGCTCTCTCTCTGTCTTCACTTCACTGTCTGTGTCCTCTCTCTATAGAAACAGATGCCAGTGTGTAGCCCAGGATGACCTTAGACTTGTGATGTTTCTGCCTCAGTCTCCTGGGTGCCTGGGATGGCCGGTGCGTGCCATCGCGCTTGGCTCCTCTCCTCCTCACGAGACCACAGCTGATTAGGGATGGCCTTGTCCAGGATGAACTCGGCTCAGTCCTATCTGCAGGGACTTGATTTGCAAATAGGGTGTTGGGGTTAAGACGCCAACCTGTGGCATTGCTAGACCCTTTGACTCAGGTTTCTGTCTTGAGGTTGAGGCAAGGCCACATGTTGCCTCACAAAGGTCTGCGTCTTATCATCTGCTTTGACTCTTCTGATCTGGTCTGACTCTTCTGATTTGCTCTGACTCTTCTGATCTGGTCTGAATCTTCTGATTTGCCTTGTGCTATCCACATAGCACGCGAGGGGGAAATGCTGGCTCAGAGTGGGTCTTTACTTCTGTTCAACTCAGCTGCTGTCCAAGAACCTCAGTCCACATTCTTTACTGTAGGTTGTCTTGGAAACTGGCTCTGTTCTCTTTGAGGGAGTTCTGGAAGAATTAAAAAGTAAATGATACAGGGGGCTGGAGAGATGGCTCAGCGGTTAAGAGCACTGATTGCTCTTCCAGAGGTCCTGAGTTCAATTCCCAGCAACCACATGGTGGCTCACAACCATCTGTAATGGGATCTGATGCCCTCTTCTGGTGTGTCTGAAGACAGCTACAGTGTACTTATATATAATAAATAAATAAATCTTTAAAAAGTAAATGCTACAACAAGCCAGCCTTCTTCTTACCACACCTATGCCCCGGACCCCCACACACCATTCCCCCAACCCCAGTCATCCCTCAGATGTCATCCCACCCATCTTAACTGTTGGTATTGTGACAATTCTGCCAGTTGATATGTGGCCTCCTGGCCACATCCTGAGGAAGCCTCCTCCCCTACTCTTTCTCCTCTAACACCCTTCCTCTCTTCCTCCCTTCCTCCCTTCTTCCCTCCCTCCCTTCCTTTTTGTTTTTTCAAGACAGAGTTTCTCTGTGCCTTGGTTGTCCTGGACTCCCTTTGTAGACCAGGCTGGCCTCGAACTCACAGAGATCCTCCCGCCTCTGCCTCCTGAGTCCTGGATCAAAGGCTTGCACCACCACACTGGGCCCATCCTACAGTTTCTTAACTAAACCGCTTGCTTTGGCTTTGGGTGTCTGGGATGGGGACTTGCTGTGTCGCTTGGGCTAACTGAGGACTTTCACTGGGGGGAGTGGGGGCTTGTGGATCCATTTACTGTTGTCAGAACACACTACCGAGGGGATCTGCAAGGCTTCACTCAGTTTCTGTTAATGGCTGTATCTTGTTTGTTAGAGTCATAGCCAGGGTACTGGTAAGGATACCGTCCAGTGGGCTCGCCCAGATATGTTCGGCGCTTTGTGTATACATGCGTGTGTGTATGTGTGCATGTACGTGCACACGCCCCCACACATGTGCACATGTATGACTATGTGTTTGGTTCTTCATAATGTTGTGCCAAGGCGGGCTCACGTGTCTACACCACTGTCAAAATCCTGAACTTAAAGAGTTGTTCTCTGTGAGGTTGTGGAAATGGAGTCGGGGAGTAAGCCCTGTAACATCAGTCCCTTGTAGTCCCCAGGGACCCACGGAGCTCCATGCACGGATACTTGGCTCCTCCGTGCAGCAGTATCACACCTGTGTCTGTTGCTCACTGTCTCTGAGCATCACAAACTCTGTTTCCCTCCCTATCACCTTGCAAAAGGCTTCCAGGAATGTGTGTGCTTCTCCGTCAAGTCTGTGTCCATGATGGATACAGGCACTAAGGTCGCCCCGTCGGGAAACATTATTCTTGAATGTCGGGACTCATAAAAGGCAAGGACCAGCTGCTTTGCTTTACGAAGTCTTTGAGATGTGGGCTTCGAAGCCACGGAACAGTGGAAGGCAAGGGGAGGCAAACAAAGGCACTCCGGTTTTGTTTGTGAGGGCCAAGGGGTGTGATCAGCTGTTGTAAATGTGCCTATGATGTAGCACACGTGTGTACTGTTGTGCGTGTGGTATAATGAGCACATCATCTCATGCATATGACACTGAGCATGTGGTCTATATGCACAGTCAAATGTGCATCTGATGGACATGCACATGGTATAATATACTAATGAAGAACATGTTTGTAGAGTAAGGCACACATGATGTAACACGTACGTGCTTTGATATGGTTACAGTCTGATGTGTTTATGGTAAGGTATGTGCTGCGGCCTGTCTATGATGGGACATGTATGTTGCATGAGGGGGGTCTATGATTGGGATGTGCATATGATGCGAGGTGTACGTGCTGCAGTACATGTATGATAGGTGAGCACATTGTGTGAGGTGTGTGCACATGCCATGAGGTCTGTGCATACAGCATAAGGTGTGTGTGCGTGCGTGTGATGCATTGCATATGGCGTGAAGTATGTATGAGGTGTGAACACACCGTGAGCTACATACAAGGTGATCATCATGAAGTGTGAGGTGGATATAAGGTGCTGCAGGAGGCATGTATACACAGCGGGAGGTGTGTGCACACAGCAGGAGGTGTGAGCACACAGCAGGAGGTGTGAGCACACAGCAGGAGGTGTGAGCACAGCAGGAAGCGTGTGGCCTGAGGTGTGAGGGGATATGCAGACAAGGTGCAGAAGGTGCATTGTGCTGAGTGTAGGCTGCTAGGAGGTAAGATGCGCTTGGTGTGACTTACCTTTGATAAGGTACCAATGGTGGATCTCTACCCACAGCGACCCCTTCCTTACCAGTATCTCTCTGTTCCTTTGTTCCTTCTCAGGAGGGAATCTCTCCAAACAAGACTGGATCATCCAGTGGCCCACCACGGAGCCAGGCCAGGAGAGCAACCCTGTGTGTCCCCCGGAGCCCAGCCCGTGGATCCGAACCCGCCTCTCCCAGAGCCCCAGGGTCCAGTCCAAGTGTCCCCAGCACTTCTGTCACACCAGCCCTACGCCTGGGGCCCCTGTATACACCCATGTGGACAGACTTACTGTAGACGCCTACCAGAGCTTGTGCCCACCGCCGCCCCTGGAATCAGGTCACCGCTCCCTGCCCCCATCACCCCGGCAGCGGCACGTAGTCCGCACCCCACCTCGCACTCCGAATATTGTCACCACCGTGACCCCTCCTGGCACACCACCCATGAGGAGAAAAAACAAGCTGAAGCCTCCGGGGACTCCACCCCCCTCCTCTCGGAAGCTCATCCACCTGATCCCTGGTTTCACAGCACTGCACAGGAGCAAATCCCATGAGTTCCAGCTCGGGAACCGCGTAGACGAGGCCAACACGCCCAAGTGAGTGAGGCCCCTGGATGCGCTGGGGTGACTGAACCCAAGGAGCCTCTCCTCGGGGGTTGAGTGGGGTGGTGGGAGTGGGGGGTGGGGAGAGGGAGTCAGGAACAGACAGTCTTGTGTCTGCCGGTCTAAATGAAGGAACGCAGGGTTGCACTGAGTGTTCTGAGATAATGGAGTGGATGGAATTTTCTAGTCCTCCCAGTTAGTTTTTTACCTGAGAGCCTTTGATATTTCTGGCTATCGGCAGGCATATCGTGGCTTGGAACTGAATCTAAGTTGTGGCCCATTTTGCAGATTAAAACTCACTGGAACACAGCTAAGCCACCCCTTTAGTGTTACCCGGGAGTCCTTTAGCAGAACAATGACAGGATTGGGTACAGCCCACTGAGCCAGAAATGCTTATCCTGTGGGTAGAGGCAGGAAGGTGTGCTGGACTCTGCAGGTCACTTTCCTGCTGGCCCTAGACACAGGGAAAAGTTACATGGTAGCCTTGAAGTATCTGGTAGACATAGTAAAATGAGTTGAAATAAAAAGGTATATGACTCTTTCAACATAGTTGCCATTTCCACATAGTGTCGATGTAAGATGTGGTTACTCAGTCATTCTTTGTTTTCTTATGAGGTGTTTGAAATCCAGGCTCCTGTGGGTGACGGTGGGTGGGGAAGAGGTGGGCAGAAGGCCCCTATGGCTCTGGGGCCTGGGCACATAACTGAGATGACCTCGAAAGTCAGGGACGTCCTTCAACAGCTTCTAGAGGAAGAGAGAGGCAGGGCCTCTCCATAGAGGGGATGGTGTTCCGCAGTCAGAGGGGGGCAGTTCTAGCATCTGCTATGACATGAAAGGAGCTGATAACAGTAGGCTGAGGGACAGAGGAAGCCAGGCACGAAAGTTCAAAGCTAGAGGGCCTGAGGCTGTAGACCGGGGAGAGGAATGGTGGCAGATTGGGGTAAAGGGGAGAGAAATGGGGTACCATTATTCAATGGGAACTGAATTCACAGAGAGAACGTCCTCTGGTGACCGTTGGTGTCGTTTATATAACCTGTGAATCTATTCAACACCTTTGAGGTTACATTCAGAAAGGCTTGGAAACTGTCAGTTGTACTTTAAGTTTATTTTGCCACAAACAAGAGAACTAGGATCCTCTCAGGCAGGAGTGAAGGGCCAGATAGTAAACAGGGTAAATATTTTTGGCTGTGCCAGCAGAATGGGTTTGTATTGTCAATGCTCAACAGCTAAAGCAGCCTGTCCATGGCAGGTGAGCAGATGGGCGGGCCGTATTCCAGTAGGACCATCTATGTCTATAAAAGCAGCTTCCAGCTGGCTTTGGCTGTAGTCTCTCATCCTAGGGAGGTGATGCCTCTTCTGAGGGGCTGTGGAGGGGAGGATGAGGTCAGATGGAGGGAGTTCAGGCAGTTGGAAACCTTGGAGATGTCCCTCAGAAGATGTGAGGTTCATGATTTCATGAGAGCCGCAGAGACAGAAGCCCGGAGACTCGAGGGGAGGATGTGGGGGAGAGAACCAGGAAGGCTAGGTGTGAAATTGCCAGGATGGAAAGTGCTAAGAGGTCTGGGGTCACTTTCTAGCATTAAAGAATACTTCTTATTAAATTTAAATATAATTGGGATTAATTTAAATTATTATTAATATAATGATATCATTTTCTTCCCTCCAACCCTCTCATGCACCCTTCCTCCTTACTCTGTCTTAAGTTCGGCATCTATTTTAAAAATTTATTTATATCATTAAATTATAATTATATAATTATGTAAATCAAAATCAAATTATATATCATATATTAAAATTTGAATCAAAATATATTTATATCATTCCATTATAATTATATAATTATATAGAGAAGCATTACATTATTTATTATACATTGACATTAAAATTAAAATATATTTATATCATTCAATTATAATTATTTAATTCTATACATTAAACTTAAGTGATATATATACTAAAATTAAATTAAAATATACTTATATCATTTTCTCCCTCTAACCCTCCCATGCACCCTTATCCCTTACTCTGTCTTAAGTTCATGGCATCTGTTTTTGAAACTATATTCATAAATATATAAGTATAGCTGCTGAATCCATACGGTGTTATGTACATTGATATATGTTTCGAGAGCTGAACATTTGGTGTTAGATAATCGATCTGTGTGCTCATCCTTGGGGAAGGCCATTTCTGCCGCTCTCAGCGTTCCTCAGTTGCTTATAGCTCCCTGTTTAGAGCTGGGTCCCAGAGGGACCTATGGCATTCTATCTGCAGGCTGGACTTATGTGAGAAGCAGCCCCTTTGTGTTCTCAGGGTTGACCTCTCTCCAGGAGAGCTTCATTCTAGACACACCTAATCTGATCCTTCCTCAAGGTCTTTCAAATAGACCCAGTCATGTCCAATGGTGCTGGGGTTCTGTATCAGGATCCTGGAGGCTTAAGTTTTGCCTATGATGGTCTTCTGTCTGTGTCAGTATTGAGGTCGGTTCTTCCTTAAGGGAACAGGTCCCTGCCCATATCCAGGGACCCCCCTCCCCAATTCACTTTAAGGTAATAGCAGAGGAAAGGAATGCAGTGGTCACTAAGTTCTAACAATAAGACTGGGGGAAGGGCAGCTCCTACTTAACATGTTATAAGTAGCCCTGGGCTTCCACCAGGAAGTAGTCTTGGGACCTTGGCTTTGACCCTGGGGAGGCTCAGTCACCTAAGTTGGTTGACCAAAGAGCTTGGAATATGTTCAGGCTTTTAAGTCTGAGGTTATGAGCTGTTAGCAGATGGTGGTATCAATTTAATGGGCATTGGAAAGAAGAGATTGATGGACTTAGAAGGGAATATTTTGGGAAACATGGTGTGATGAAAGAAGTTGCTCTGTAGGACTTGTCCACACCCATGAACACATACACATATGCACACATATACAAATGAATGCACACATATATATGCACATAAGTACACACATATACAAATGAATGCACACATGCACAAGTACAAACACATATGCATGTATACATACATATACAAATATGCACACACATACACATACACATATGCACACATACATGCACAAACACAAAATGTACATACACATGTATGCACAATATACATATGCACAAATATATACATACACAAATATATATACACATGTACACACATACATATGTACATATGTGCAAATACACATTACACATATGTATATGATATACACATGTACACACAGGCACAAATATATGTATACACACATACATGTATGCACATATACATACAAATATACACACATGTATGTGCACACACTTATGTACATATGCACAAACATTTGCACATATGCACATACACATTACACACATGTACATACTTATTACACACATGCAAAACATATACAGGTCTGCACACACATAGACACACAAGCACATATATATTAGCCATAAATATACTTTTTCTGTTTTGTTTCTTACTACTCAGGACAGCTTTGATTCTAGAATGATCTCTACAGGAAGTAGGTAAGAGGGCATACATCGTCCCCTGTGTCTGATTCTGCCCTTCATCCCTGCTGACCATGCTCCCATGGGAACCTGGCAGCCTGCCATCTACTTTTATTTCTTCTTAATGGTGGTGAGACAGAGCAACGGAGGTCACACAGGTTTTTCAGAAGATAATAGAGGCTTCCAAAACTGCGAAGCCCCGTGACTTTTCAAGTGTGTACGTTAGGAGGCTTTTGATCGGATTAAGACCACTTTGGCTTTTTCATTTTTGGCGCATGGGTGGTGTATATCACATGCTCTGGGTGGGTCTAAGTCCTGCCTCCTGGAAGCCTCTCTTCAGCCTTTATAGAAGAACAGTGAGGAAGCAAGAAAACAGGGCTGAGGATGCAACTCAGCTGGTAGGACCTTCCTAACGTGTACAAGGCTGTGGCTTCATGCTGGGGGCCGCACAGTATATACCAGATGTAGTGGCAGGTGCCTGACACCCCAGTACTCAGGGGGCAGAGGCAGGGGGATCAGTTCAAAAACAGCCATCCTAGGCTACATAGTAAATTGGAGGTTAGCCTGGAACATGGGAGATCTTGAAAAATACAACAGAGTAAAATAAAACAAAACCACCAACAAAGAAACCCAATCAACCAACCCAACCAAAAGACCCAAACCAAACCAAATTAAAAAAAAAAAAAACAAGCCAAAAATACAGAGAACAATAAACAGAAGAGGACTCTTTAGTCTGCTGGAGCCTTGAGTGTGGTCGGCTGGGGCGTCTCGGCCTTCATTACATTCCCGTCTACTACATTCTCAGATGTTGCTGCCTCTGATCTCTCTCTCTCTCTCTCTCTCTCTCTCTCTCTCTCTCTCCTTTTTCCTTCCTTCCTTCTTGGCTTTACTTGGCATTACCAAAGACACAGCATGTATGAAAAGGAGCCTCTGTTCACCAAAAGGAATGCTGGGTACTGAGGAAGCCCCCAAAGTTCAGAAAGTTATAAAAGAGGATAGGACATCTGGGTGCATACGTGCATGAACACACCTCAGCATGCATGTGGAGGTTAGAAGACAGCTTTCTTTCTTTCAGCAGTCAGTCTTTTCTTCCACCTCATGCGTCTTGGGGATCAAACTCAGGTTGTTATCAGACTTGCCGGTGAGCAACCCATTTTCAGGGTCAAGCTGTTGCTTCTGCACAACAAGATCTTGCTCTCTTGTCCTTGAAACAACTATGGTGGAGAGGGATAGAGGAAGAAAGCTCTAGCCATGCCTCATGAGCACTTACACAGACACACATATGCACACATGAACACACACATGAATATATAGACATATGAGCACACACATGAACACATATACACATATGAGCACACACATGAACACACAACGAACATGTACACATATGAGCACACATGAACACATACGTGCCCATGAACAACACATATGAATACACACATGCACACACACATAAATTCTATTATAAGCTTTTGTTTCCAAATCCTTTTAAAAGATAATTTCAGCTATAATTCTAATTAGGTAATCCCCTTATTTGGAAGCTGTTTCTGTATAAAACACAAGCAAGAAAAGATAATAACACCACCCCTGCTCACTGGGAGCCACGTAGCCATGGTTAATACTGTAATTGGCATCCTGCAGGCATCTCTTTGGGTTTCCAGTCATATGTGATGTACTGGCTTTTCTTTCTTATGACTGGGGCTGCATCTCCCTTACCAGTATGACTCATTGTCCTTGTGCATGAACACTCCACTCATGATCTCCAAGTTTACTACTCTCTTATCTCTCCTCTCTGTGTATGTGTTTGTATATGTGCATGATATATATATATATATATATATATATATGTGTGTGTGTGTGTGTGTATGTATATGTGTGTGTGTATGTATATGTGTGTATATGTATATGTGTGTATGTATATGTACACATGTGTGTGTATAGTGTATGTGTGTTTCATGTGCACATATATATGTGCACACATGAAGCCATGTGTGCACACAGAGGCCAGAAGAGGAGATTGGGTGGCCTGCACTGTTAATCTTCGTCACATGCCCTTTGGGATAGGGTCTCTCATTCTGTCTGGAGCCAGACTGTGGGCCTTAGAGATCTTCCTGTCTCTCCCTGGTTTCCTAGTGCTAGGGCACTGGGGCACACGGCCACTCCTTTTTGTGAGGGGGCTGGGGATTTGAATGCAGGTTTTCATATCTGCTCAGCAGCCGTCTTCTCCACAGAACCATCTTCGCAGCCCTATTTCTCCTAGATGTCCTCTCCTCCTCCCAAATCACATCTCCAATATTCTCAATGTTTGCCTTGACTTTTAAACCTTCCATTGTTTCTCTGGGCCCCAACGTCTCAAAGCTTTTACTGGCCTCAGAGGCGAGAACCAGGCCGCGTAGGATCCAAAAATACCTATCCGTTTTGCCTGTGTTTGAACCCTGAGCTCTTCTATCCAGCCAATTCCGATTTTATGCCCGGTCTGGGCTGTATCGTTTGAAGTTTGGAAGAGAACAGACCTGGCTGAACAGATTCATTATGTAAATTAGATTTTGGGAGAGATCTTTTTGTCTATTTTAGAAAACTAATTATGTGCAAGTATTTAAAGTCATTGACACACACCTACAGATCACCGTGCTAATTATGACGAGGCAGGCAGATGTCAGAGGAGGGTGCAGATGAAGAGTGAGAGGGCAGACAGCAGAGGGGCCATCCAACAGCACCGCTCTCCCCGGTTCCAGCGTTTCCTTTCAAGGTTGTCCTTAGGTACGCTTGGTCCCAGAGTGACCCAGGAGGTCCAGGGCCACTGCAGGTGCTGCTTCTGTGGTTCCCAGGGGGGCCAGGAGGCAGAATGGAGTCATGAGACCCATGTTATCAGGTTCAGGACCTGTCCTGGTCAGGAGATACTGGCTTTTGGGACGAGTCCCAGGGTCCCAGAGCTGTGGGTCCTTCCTCACAGGTTTAAAATTCAACTTGAGGGGCTGGGGATTTAGCTCAGTGGTAGAGCGCTTACCTAGGAAGCGCAAGGCCCTGGGTTCGATCCCCAGCTCCGAAAAAAAGAACCAAAAAAAAAAATTCAACTTGAGAATTCCTGGTCCCCACATACCAATCAGAGGTAGTGTATCCTGAGCAGGGAGGTCTGCTCACAGACACATGGCCTTCTTAGCGGGTGGTCAGAGGACCCAGGACGCTGCTTAGGGTCCTGAGATTTACCTGAGGCTTCTGAAAATCTTGTCCTGGTGGACTTGCTGCTAAATTCCTGCCAACACTTCCCTTCATCCCTCCCTCCTCCCTGTCTCCATCCCTCCTGTCTTCTCTCCCTCCTTCCCTTCCTCCTTTCTTCTCTCCCTCCTCCTTCCCTCTTTCCCTCCCTCCCTGCTTCCTTCCCTCCTGTCTTCTTTTCCTCCTCTCCTTCCACCCTTCCTTCCTACTTCTTTCCTTCCTGTTCTCCCTCCCTCCTTCTCATCTTCCTCCCTCCTTCTCCCATCCTCCCTCTCTCCACCTTTTTCTCTCTCCTTCCCTCTTTCCCTCTCTCCTGCCCTCCTTCCCTCTCCCTGTCCTCCCTCCTCTTCCCGTCCTCCCTCTCTCCATCTCTTTCTCCCTCCCTCCCCCTCCTCCCTTCTGCCCCCTCTTCCCACCTCCCTTCTGCCCTCCCTCCTCCCTCCTTCCCTCTTTCCTCCCTCTTTCCATTCCCATCCTCCCTCTCTCCATTCTTCCTCTCCCTTCTTCCCTTCCTCCTTCCCTCCCTCCTCCCTCCTTTCCTTCCTCTTCCCTCCTCCCCTCTCTCTTCCCTCTTTCCCTTTCTCCTCTCTCCTCCCCTCCCTCCTCCCTCCTTCCCTCTCTCCTTCCCATTTCCTTTTCCCTTCCACCTTCCCCCCTTTCTCTCCTATCTCCAACACCAAAATGCTTGGGATCAAACCTGAAGCCCCAGGCATGGGGACAAATGCCAAGGCACAGAATTTCTTACTTCCAATCAATGGTGTCTTCCCCAAGGCCTCTGGTTTGTAGGTTTGGAACATCCATCCTATCCCGTCGTTAAGTCTGTTTGTTATTACTCTGCTGCATAAGGAAGTTCTGGGCCCTCGTTCTTTCTCCTTCAGCATTAATAAATGCCCCCTTCTCCATCCCAGGACCCAGATTGCACTTTGAGGAAACAAGACATACTGTTCAAGCATGAAATTAGTTCTGTCAGGTGAATTGATATGGAAATCAGATTTGGAAGTCGACAGAGATGCTCACAAGTCTGTGGCTATCACCTTGGTCTCTGTCTGAGGAGGCATATGCACACTGACTGAGTGGCATGGGTGGCCAAGGAACTGTGGTTTTTTTTTTTTTTTTTTTTTTTTTTTTTTGGCCTGTTGATGCTATGATTCAGATCCAGGGACTTGGCCATGCTAGGCACCTATTCTAGCACAGCCCCCTCCCCCATATAGGTGCACATTTCCACCGTTTGTTTAGAAAACCTCCCTGCTTGATCTTGGAGATAAAGTTAAGTTCGAGGTTAAAGTCATGGAGAAGCTCATGTTAGGCTCCAACAGGCCGTGGCTTTTGTCCCCTCCATAGGAAGGATGTGCTGAGAGATGATACCAGCCTTGTGTGTAACCAGTTACAGCAATGCTGGGTCCTGTGTGTGTGTGTGTGTGTGTGTGTGTGTGTGTGTGTGTGCGCGCGCGCATGTGCGTGCACGTGTGTGTCATTGGGAGTTTAACCTAACAGGTACTGGGCACAGGGTGAACCTGACATTGCACATGTAACTGACATGAGCCCCCTAAGTACACAGCTTGAATGTAATTCTATACCGCGTTTATTTGATTTTGTTTTATTTGTATGAACATGTGTACCTGTGGGTATGTGCAGGGCAGGCAGCAACCTTGACGTGGTTCCTCAGGCGTTGTCTATCTTCCTTTGAGGCAGGGTCTCTCACCGGCCTGGAACTCACCAAGTCACAGTCCCTGGTCAGTGGGTGTCAGGGTTCCACCTACATCTGCCTCTCCTGTGAGCACGTGACTCCCTCCATGCCTGACTGAATTTATTTTTTTTTTTTAACATAGGTTCTAGGGATTGAACCTGGGTCCTCATGCTTACAAGGTGACCACTTCATGGCCCTAGCTGTCCCCCATATCCCTTTATACCACATTTCAAAATAAGCTTGCTTATGAGACAAAGTTTGCACACCTTGAAGGATCATACCCGTGGCATCATGTGGAATGCTCAAAGAGCCTTAGATATGGGACAATCCAACATCCCGGATGCCCAGTTGCTTATAAAACCACATTGCATTGGGATAAAATTCCCACACATGAAATCAGCACAAGGCTAGTTATGGACCCTACTACGGTGTGAGTAGCTGCTCTACCAGCTGTTTGATAATATTGGCAAGAAAGAGATCTGAATGCTCAGTACCAGCTTCCGTCAAAGAGGGGTTTCATTGTCGGTCCGGTGCACACACCCTGTAGTCTATGCAGACTGTCCAACTCCAGCAGGTCATGCTCTGGAGCCAGTGTCCAGCCTCGACCATGCCTTCTACTCACCTCCAGTATACAGAGCTTCATTGTTGCTTCAGAGCTGGGGTTCCCTGTCCCCGCTGGGATAGCATTCAGCCAGGGTGAGCATTGGGTGTCTTCTATCATATTCCTCTTAATCCTATGTGGCATGGGCTTGCCCAAAGCCTGGATCTAGTCTACATGTAACCAGCAAGCCCCAGAGTTCCTCTGGTTTCCACCTGTGCTCTTACACATCAGTACTGGGTTTATGGCTGCAAGCTGCCATATTGTCATGTTTTTATTAAAGTGAATACCGGGGATTTGAACTTGGGTCCTCATGCTTGCCAAGCAAGAGCTCTTACCTGCCCAGCCACCTCCCTAGCTCTGGTTAGCTTTTGATTTGGGTTCTTACTATGTCTGGGTTTGAGATCATGCCTCCCTCTGCCTTAGAAGTTTGGGGATTAAATGTAAGTGTCTGATGGTTGTGGTTTATGTCACCAGACGAGGAACAGGGTGCTATGCAATGATACACTGGGGCAACATCTTACACACTGTGGGGCCTAAACCGCACAGGGAGGATCTAAGAGCCACTTGAGATAATTTAACCTGTAAAACTCTTTACTATTTTAACATTATCATCACAGAGCAGGGCTGACATCCAGATCCAATATCATCAGGTGGCATTTGATACTTATAATGAGGTTTAAAAAAAAATCAATTTAAAGAGACAGCAAATGGGACTGTGGAGATGGCTCAGCTCATTAAGTGTTATCACCAAGCCTGAGGACCTGAGTTCAGTCCCTAGGACCTACATGGTGAAAATAGAGACCCAACTCCCACAAGCTGTCCTCTGACATCCGCATGCATGTAAGCGTTCTCCCAATGAATGAATGAATGAATGAATGAATGAATAAATAAATAGATCTACATAGAAACAGTCAAGGTACAGTGTCCAGCATATAGAAATCTCCTTATGTAACAGTATCTGTTACAGTAAACACACACAACAGAAATGAGAAATAGAAACAGCCACCAGGGAACTGTGGGAGACTGAAGCAGGTGGCAGGGCTGTCCTGTGTGTGATACACTGTATCAGCAGCCAGCAAGCAGAGAGGGTGCAGGGTTCAGCTTGCTTTCTCCTCTTTGTGATCTAGAATGTATCTCATGGATTGGCCCAGCCCAGGGTCGGTCTTTAACCTAACTTAGAGAATCCCTCCTCAGGCTGTGTCGAGGTTCCTGTTCCAGGGGAATCCAGGTCTGGCCAGGCTGACAGTTTTTATTTAGTATTTATTTACTCTTAATTCTGTTGAGAAGAGTTGGTTTTGCCTCTTTTGCTTTAAAACACGAAACTCAGGTGGATTAGAAAGAGCAGAAGAGTGGGTGAGAACTGTCCTTAAACTGTTTGGGTGTATTTATCGATGGGTGTGTTGGTACATGTCTATAGTCTTGGCATTCAGAACCTTGAGGCAGAAGGACTGTCCTAAGCTGGAGGTCAGCCTGTGCTATGTAGTGAGTTCAAGGTCAGCCTGAGCTACAAAGTGGAACCGTGTTTCAAAACACCAAAGCCAGGGCTGAGGGGATGAATCAGTGGTACCAACACTTGCTGCAGAGGCACGGGGACCTGAATTCCCAGCCCAGCCCCCACAGCAAAGGGGGAACCTGGCTGCCACACCTGAAATCCCAGTGCTGTGTGAGACAGGCAGATGGCTAGGGCTTGCTGGCCTCTAGCCTAGCTCCGGGTTAAGAGAGAGACCTGTATCAAAGGAGTTAAGGCTCAGAGTGATAGAGGACACTTACCATCCTGGGTATCTGCACTTATCAACACACACACACACACACTCACACACACATTCACATTCACACTCAAACACACATATTCACATACACTCTCACACACACTCACACACAAATACACACTCACACATTCACATACACACACATTCACACTCACACATTCATATGCACACTCATGTTCATGTTCACACTCACACACATGCAAATACACTCACACGCAGACACGTTTATACACACTTTCATATACAGGCATACACACATTCACAACCGTACACACACTCAAACACACTCATGCACAACACACACATATACGGATACTAGTCATACATACACACACTCATACACACGTGCACATACACACATATTCACACATACTTTCACACATAGGCACACATATGCACACTCATCCTCACACATTCCCACTCATACATACAGTCAAACACACTCACGTAAAGATGCATACATATGTAGATACACAGTCACTCATACATTCACACACACACACACACACACACACACACACACACACACCTCCACCCAGTCTTAGCTGATACTTGAGGTCCCTTGTGTGACTATGGTACTGGGACTATCTTATGGACTCCCTTTCTCCCCAGATCACCCCTACACTGATCCTATTAGCTCTGTTGCTCATGTGGACCCCGGGCTGCTGAGGCCCCAGTGGAGCAAGGGGTTTGTGTGGCTTGAGGATGAATCTCAGGACTGAGGTTCTGAGATACAGTGGTTCAATGGTGTACAACAAAGTGTGGCTGCCCCGGAGGGCTTCATTTGTCGGTAGGATTTATAGCTTCCTTTTATCTTGCTCTGTGGTAATCGGGTTGAGTTTTTCTCCTTTCTCCTCTCTGCTCGGCCAGTGGTGCCTGCCTTCTGGGAGGAAATGTCACTTGCTTGCCAAATTAAAAGCCCTGAATCTGTTCACTCTAGAGCATCGAGCTGTTGCTGGGAGAGAGTCTTTGCTCCATGTCTGGTTCTTCGACCTATTTAACAGGCTTTGAGAGGAACCTTTCAGTGTAATAGATGGGACATCAGAATTCCTTCTCAGGCCAGCTTTCTCCTGGTGCCTGGCTCCCAGATGGCACTATGCATCACAGAGAGCAGCTGCCTGAGACTTTGATTTTAAGATGGTGGGTGACGGATAGTAGGGTAGGGAGGAATGGGGACATTGAGGCAGATGGAACCACAGCTGGGGACAGCTAGGATCTTCAAAGTATATGCAGAGACTGGAGGCCATGGTGGGAAGACCGCCCTGAGTCAAGGGTGTGGTCTCAGCTGCCAGACACAAGGCAGCCACGTAACAGTGGAGATCGGCCTCACAAAGGGGACATGGATGTGCGTACTGGATGAGAGGGCAATTCTTAGTCAGTCCAAGGATGAGATCAGCACCACCACACCCCAGACAGAAGCCACACTACTTTTCTTGTTGCTGTGGCAACTTAAAGAAGGAAGAAGTTGCTTTGGTTCATGGTTTGAAAGCCCATAGTCCATCACTATGATGTCAGCATAGCTGGGGTGGGGGGTGGGGGGTGGGGTGGGGTGAGGTGGAGGTAGGGGTGAGGGGTAAGGTGGGGGAGTGATGCAGCAGGTCTCCACCTAGCAAGCAGAAAGAGAGATGAATGTGGAAGCCCAACTCACAGACTCACAGGGCACTACATTGATGGACTGAGCAAACTCCAAGATGGCCCCATCCATTTTTAAAACTTGTCCTTGCAGCCCAGTTAACCAAGTCTAGAAACATCTTCCTAGACCTGCTCAGTGGGGTTCCTCACAGGTGATTCTAGGTCCTGTCAAGTTGAGGGGCATCACAGAAACCTGTCTGCTTGGGGTCCTCTCACACATACATGTACATGTGGCATGTTTCTGAGTGTGCCTGGGTGATGCCATGTCCCAGAAAAGCTTCCCTGGTGAGCACAGGAGCCCTGTTTCCCAGAGGCTGACAATGAAGCCAAGAATTAGCTGGTCTCCTGAGAGAGCTGCCAGCAACATGGGCTAGTTCAGGTCCAGGTTCATTTAATGCTGTCGAGGGGTTGCCCAGCATTACGACAGTTGTTCATTTTCTCACTCTTCCTGGCTGTGTATTTATGCTTGGCTTCCTAGAAGGGCCCTCGGTAAGGGGGACTAAAACCCGTCATGCATAACCTGTGAGTTGTCAGAGGTCCCTGTAAGATTCCAGGGAATACAGATGAAAAAAAAAAACCCACAAACTTTGTTTTTAATGCATTGTTATTGTTGTTGTTGGTGGTGATGTGTGTGTATGTGTGTGTGTGTGTGTGTGTGTGTGTGTGTGTGTAACAGGGTAGGGAGAGGTCATTATGTGTTGTTGCTGGTGGCGGTGTGTATATGTGTGTGTGTGAGATGGGGTAAGCAGAGGTCATAATGTATTGTTGTGTGTGCATGTGTATGTATATATGTGTGTGCATGTGTGTGTGTGCATGTGTGTGACAGGGCAGGCAGAAGTCATTATCAGGTGACTTTCTCCCTTGCTTTCCATCTCACTTTTGGAGACAGGGTCTCCCACTGAATCTGGCTACACTGGTTGGCCAGTGAGTTCCCAGGAACTGATCTGTTTGCCTTTGTTCTCCCCCCACCCCCGTCTCTGGGGCTACAGATGCACGCTACCACCTGGCTGTTTACATGGGCACGATGCTCAAACTCATGCTTGCACAGTCCACTGAGCCCTCTCTCTCCTTTGGCCACTTAAATTTTTTCTTATGAAGATCGTGATCTAGAAGAGACAGTGAAATCAGTTATAATTCAGTGGAGAAGGGCTCATGATGGGGGAAACAAATCTAGATGATGCTCATTTAAGACACTTCCTTTTGAGCGGTGGCAGCTTTCCAGAGAACTGTCCTCTAACACAGGGGCCTGCAGACAGTTTTGTAAGGAGCCAGGGGGTAAAGGTACATCTCTCTGGGGTCATTCTCCTCTGCCATTCGGAAGAAGAGCAGCCATGGATGGATGTAAATGATGGGTGTGGACATGTTCTAGTAAGGTTTTATTTATAAGAACAAGTGGTGGGCCAGATTGGCCCTTTGGCTTGAAGTTTGTCTATGCCTAATGTGAGAGGAGAGCGGATCAGGTAAAGAGAAGAGGGCATCCCCAGGCAGGAGAGTGGGAGGTGCTAATGCCACTTTGGGAAGTGATGCACGCACGCTCACGAGCATGCATGTGTGTGTGTGTGTGTGTGAGAGAGAGAGAGACAGAGAGAGAGACAGAGACAGAGACACAGAGAGACAGAGAGAGACACACGCACAGAGTCAGAGACAGAGACAGATAGAGAGAGAGACAGAGACAGAGACAGACAGAGAGACAGAGACAGAGAGGCAGAGAGATGACCAGAGGGTTAAGTAAGAGCCCAGGTTTACTCTGAGGCAGTCAGTAGGGAACCTTCTAGAAGGTCTCTCTGTAAGGGCAGCTATCACCCGTCGTCGTGCATGATTTTAGCTGTACGACATTTTGACCTCGGGACTTCGGTCCAGCTGCTCAGAATGCTTTCCTTCCTCTTTGTCATTAATTAATTCTTGCAGGTGTGCCCCAAGCTTCCCAGAACACGGCACAGTGCGGTTCTGGTGTCGAGGCTGAGCGGAAGCCAGTGGGAGGCACTGCCATCTGCTTCTGGCGGCTGCTGGCAGAGAACAGAGCCTCAGACCCTCTTCCCACTACCAGACACCTCCTCCCACGTCACCTCCAATGGCCAGGTGACAGCTCCTGATGGGTGGCCTAGGCCTGTGCCATTTAAACTGAGTGTGGCCGGAAACCTTCTGTTTGCTCATAGTGAGCTCTGCCACCCCCCCATCCCTCCCCCCAAGTTCCCCGTAGGCTGGAGTTATTCATTAGCTCAAATTAATAGAGGAAGAAGAAAACCCGTTAACAGTCCTCTGGACCTCCAGACGGGCCCTGCTCCGCCATGGCTAGACTCCCGGAAACTTTTCCTACAGGGCTGGACAATAGCGGGTTTCAGGAGGCAGATGCCAAGCTGTGTCTTCTAGACCCAGCTTTGTCTTTGGGAACATCTTTTGCATGTCAGGGAGGCAGCCTCTGTGTGGGGCCATGGCTCTTACAGGAGGCCGACACCACACACATCTTTCTGCCCGTGTATGCTAATATCGGAGAACAGACTGTTGGTATCAGAAACAGCCAGTGTTTACAGCAACCACCCCATGTGTTCTAGCATTCATTACCCTGCATCAACCCACGAGACAGGTTTGTCAGCATCTCTTCCTAAGAGAGAGATGGTCCTCGTCTCCTTGCCCAGAAAGGAACCAGAGGATCAGAATGGAGTCCATAGATGAGGGCTCAGGAAATGTTTAATGGATGGATGAATGAATGAATGAATGAGTGAGTGAGTAAGTGTGTGAATGATTTCCCCAGTTCCCAACATAGAACAACTAAGAAAACCAACTTCATGTTGAGCCCTTATCCCTCAGCTCCCTCAAGACAGGGTCATCCCTGTCAAAGCACGCTTCAGTTCTTTCTAGTCTTGGTCCTACAGGGTAGGGTGATGTGGGAGCTAGTGGCTGAAGACACCCCTCATTGTATACTTTGTTTTGTCTGTGGCTGGGACACCCTGACAAAAAGCAGTGTCAGGGAGGAAAAGGTTTATTTGGTTTTCAATGCCAGGTCCCAGTCATCGTTGGAAACAAGTCAAGACAGGACACAGGCAGCTGGTCACAACCCATCTGCAGTCAAGAGCTGAGAGAAAGGAATACACCCATGCTGCCTGCTTCCTTAAATAGTTCAGGATCACCTGCCTAGGGAATGGCGTTACCCACGGTGGGCCAGGCCGGGTCCACCCATCTCAATGGACAATTAAGACATTCCCTCACAGACATGCCTACAGTCCAACATGATCTCCACGATTCTCCAGTTGGGGTTTTTCTTCTCAGGGCAGGCTGGTTTGTGGCAAGTTGACAAGTAAAATTAATGAGCACACGTTCCTTCAACGAAGCTAGGGCTGGTTTTGTTTGTTTATTGTTGTTTTGTTGTTCTTGTTGTTTGCAGTTGGGAGTAAGAACACTTCTACACTGTTGTAGGCATCCTCTGTTCTAATGCATCCAAAGGTATCTTTCCTTATAGATGGCACAACACACATATGTTTAAGATGGGCTTGCATGAGAGTCTGTATTCTTGGGGAGCAAGGCTGCATTATCATTGGTATTGGGTGCCAGAAAGGCTGTAGATTTTATTTCTGTGCTCATTGCAGAACACCCCCCACACCCCCCAACCCCCACTTCCCCGACCCCCCCGATCCCCGGCAACACTTTGAAGTGGAGCTGCTGGTTATATAGTTGGTTGCATAGCGCTAATGGAAACTAGCGTGTCCCACGTAGAGTACCCATTTCCAATACGCATGCGCCGTCTCCCCGTCTTCTATGAGACTGCACCTAGAGCCCGGCCAGGGGCAGTTCGTGGTTGTCCGCACTGCACATTTGCTTCTATGAGACTGCAGTTGCTTGCCACGGCTGGTCCACGAGGTAGAGGCAACCTGAAGATCTAAGGCTGCCACTGCCCCTGTCTTGTCCCTTTGTGTCTGTCACCCCCAGTTCAGGTCCCAGTCAGAAGCATCGAACAAAATGTGAGCCGAGTCTAGACGGAGAGCCAAGGGTCTCCAAAGCCATTAAAGCCGTTATCCTCACTTGGCGGATCTCGCAGGATGCTCGTGCCAGAGCACTGTTCCGTTTTATTCTCAGCTGCCCACTTAAGTTTTCAAGATTCTTCCTGATGTGCAAGGAACCTTGGGGCTCGGCGAGCCGCAGGGGCCTCTCGGAAGTTAATGTTCCATTCCAGGTTGTGATGGACTGCAGCTGGGGTATCTGCCCGGGGCCAATTTACTGTGAGCTGCCGGGCAAATTCGGCCTCCAGCGAAGAATTTGAGAGTTTACTTATTCATGGCAAGCTCAGTGTATTAAAGTGGCAAAACTTGCCCGTGGTGGGGCCTAGCGGCAGCACCACTGCCTGTGGGTCTTTCCCATAGTCACTTTGTTGCTCTGTTCTCTGTCTCACTCCCACAGAGAGAGGAACACATATGCCCGTGTGCCCTTTGCTTCAACTTCTGTATTTGCAGTTTTGAAAACTGAGGTCCCGTTTTTATACAAAATGCAAACAAACAAACCATAGGGCAGGTA
Organism: Rattus norvegicus; assembly: GCF_021556685.1. Lineage (NCBI taxonomy): Eukaryota > Metazoa > Chordata > Mammalia > Rodentia > Muridae > Rattus > Rattus norvegicus. The sequence continues at coordinate 46,063,252 of NC_141545.1, read as the reverse complement.
GACTGGCGGGCTGGCTCAGACAGTAAAGGTGATTGCCTCTAAGCCCAAGGAGCCAAGTTTGGAAGACTCACGCGGTGGAAGGAGAGAGCTGACCCCCACAGGTTATCCTCTGACCCCCAGAGCTCAACCTGACCTGTGCCCTACCCCAACACACACACACACACACACACACACGCTCACACACACTAAATACATACATACATACATACATACATACATACATACATACATACATACGTGCAATAAACTCTACCAAAAGTTGTTTTAAAAAGCCACAGAATTAAAGTCCAATGGGTTTGTGTTTGAGGGGTGCACATGAGTGTGTGGGTGCACACCTGTATATGTACACATAGAAGCTACAGTAGGATTTGGGGTAACTCCCTGTATCACTCTCTGAATCTCTATGTCTCCACCCCTAGATTTCCAGGCACATGGAGCCATGCCAGACTGTGAATTTGGGAGCAGAGGATTCGAACTCAGGTCTCTGTGCTTACACAGCAGACACCCTTACCCACTGAGCCGTCTCCCCAGCTCTAGGTTGAAGGAGTTTTGATAATGTATGTTCCCTGGTACCCATAACCCCAAACAAGAAAAGGAGCACGTCTTACCCACTCTAGAAATCTTTTTCTTGCCTGCTGGGAAGCAGCAACTGTTCTGATTCATATCATACAGCTTAGATTTCTTCTGGGATTCTCTGTAAATGGAGGCATGAAGTGTGCAAGCTTTGGTGTCTCGCTTCTTTCGTGAGATACCTTCCCCTTAGATGCTGCCATGGGGATTCACCTCTGTGTGGCATGGGGGTCTCTCTGTCATGTATGAGCAATTGACAGTTTGTTACTGAGCAAACAGCAATTTACAGGTTCTCAGCGTGTCTGTCTTTTTCCCGGTGCTGTACAATGAAGCATTGTAGACAGTGTGGCTTGTTGGCTTACAGACTCCAGGCTAGAAACCCCGAAATCAAAGCATTCGCTGAGCCGTGAGCCCCTGAAGCTTCTAGACAGATTCCTTTCTTGTCTCTTTGTGATTGCCACGGTTGCAGGCGATCCTTGGCATTCACTGGCCCAGAGCCATATCGTTCAAAGTCAGCTTCTCTCTTCATGAAGTTAGTAGGCCTCTCTCTATCATAAAGGCACCAGCCATGAGATCAGGCTGTCCCTAATCTAGCTTGACCTTATTTTAACATGTCCCCCATCGACAAAGGCCTGGACTTGCCAACTAAGGTCAGACTAATGGGAACTAGGGCTTAGAATGCCAATGTGTGTGTATGTGTGCTCATGTGTATGTGTGTGTGTGCATGTGTGTGTGTATATGTACATGTGTATATGTATGTGCACACATGTATATATGTGTGTATATATGTGTGTGAACGTGAGCATGTGTGTACACATGTCTATGTGTATACATGTGTGTGGGCATGTATGTGTGTGCGTGTGAGCACCTGTGTGCACATATGTGTGTGCTCGTCCATGTGTGTCCATGTATATATGTGTGTGAGCACATGTTCATGTGAGCATGTGTGCATATGCATGTGTGTATGTGTGGGCATGTCTTTCGGTGTGTGCACATGTATACATATGTGTATCTGTATATATGCATGTGCATACACACATGTGTGCATGCATGTTCATGTGTGTGCATGTGATGTGTATATATGTGTATGTGTGAGTATGTGTATATGTATATGCGTGTGTATGTTTGTGCATGTGTGTATGTGTATGTGTGTATGAGCAAACATGTATATGGAGGCCAGAGACTGGTGGTATTCTTTAGTTGTTCTTCACCAGAGTTTTTGAGACATGATCTCCCACCAGGACCCAGGGCTCACTAGTTTGGCGAGGCTGCCTGGCCAGCAAGCCCCAGGGTTCCTCTTGTCTCTGCCTCCTCACTCTGTAGGTATGCACACTGACACACTGGGATTTTTACATGGACGCTCAGGATGCAATTCAGCTCCTTGTGTTTGAGAGGTGGGCATTTTGCCCTTTGAGTCATGTCCTAGGCTCCTTGGACACAGTTTCACCCACCCTGTTCCCATCGATGAGCCTTTAGTCATTTAGTGTGCTTACACACTGGGGCTTCTTGAACACTTCTGAGAGTACTGTGAATGTTCTCGTATGAGTTTCCTTGTGTGGGCAATGCCTTGTATCTGGTGTCTCTTGGGTAAACGCCAGTGAGAGGCACTCTGATGTCCTCCTGCATGTGTGTGTAGCTTTATGTGTAATCCCAAGCTGGTCTCCAAGCAGCTTGTCCACTCGATAGCCTACCAGCAGATTTCTATTTCTATTGTGGCTCCTCTTTGTAGGGCAGTTTTGTCCCCAGAGAGCACTCAGGGAGGCTGGATGACATTTTTGCTTGTTACAAGCGGGGTGTGGTACTGAGGTGTTAGCGTCTAGCATCTGGGTGCTGAAGAAGCTGGGAAGAGCATCACACAGCGTGGAGACAGTCCTGGAAAAGCTGAGATGGATAGCCTGGTCCTGTATCCTACTGCCTCTTGGTACTGTGGTCCCGCCCACTCCTTATCTGTGTGTTCCCACAGATAGGAAGCGAGACTCACTATGCTTCAAGCTGCATCTGCTCAACGGCTAAACCTGCTAGACATCCTTCCACGAATTTACCATCTCCACCTCAACCCCAGTGTGTGTGAATCATATGTGTGTATATATACATGTATGTATGATTCATGTGTCTGCAGGTACATGTATGTGCATACCTGGCACAGTACTCCTGGGGATGGCAGAACAGAGGACATCTTATGGCAGTCAAGTTCTCTCCCTCTGCCATGGAGATCCCAGACATGAAGTCCCCAGGCTCGGTGGCTGTGCCCACTGAGCCGTCTCAATGGCTCATGTCCTTCTGTCAGAATGTGAGTCACCCACGCATCCTTCTGTCTATTTTTTAATTGGGATTTTTATGTTGCAGCTACTGACTTATGTGTCCTATGTCAAAGATATGGACATCCACACCCCCCAGTCATTAGCTCTCTTGGCCACTTTCCTTTAATTAATTGTCTCTCAAAGAGCTGGTTTACATGTTGATGGAGTCTGAGCTATGAATTCCTTCTCTCTCATACATGGTGCCTTTCCATTTCTTAGGAAGCCAGCCAAGCCCAACCTTGTCAACACATTCTTCATTTTTCTTCTAGATGCTTTATGGTTTTAGCTTCTGTGATGGGTGTATGACCAAGTTCATGTTATCTTTGCGTGCAGTAAGTCAAGGTGTAGAGGCTCACAAGCCCACAAGCCCACGAGCACACCACCAGGTCACCTGAAACCTTCATCAAGTGTGAATTGGCCATGCACATGTGGACCCCTTACAGTGGCCTGATTTTTGTATGTTGGTCCATCTGTTCTAATTCATAGGTCTGCATACTTGAGTGGCAAGACTGCTCTGTCCCTTCCTGCCTCCCTGTCTTTCCATCCATCACCTCTCTCCTCTCCTTCCCTGAGGTTTTCTGCATCTGGGGTGAATGTAGGTTCATCTCTTAATCCTACATTCTTTCCTGTTGCTGTGATAAAACACTCTGATCGAAAACAGCTCTGGGGAGAAAGAGTTATTTGACTTATACATCTGTGTCATGGTGTATCATTAAGGTTAATCAGGGCAAGAACTGATATAGAGGCCATGGAGGGATGTTACTTACGGACTTGCTCCTCATGGCTTGCTCAGCCTGCTTTCTTATGGAACCCAGGACAACAGCCCAGGGATGGCTCCACCCACAATAGGCTGACTCCACCCACAATGGACTGGCCCCTCCCACAATGGGCTGGCCTCTCCTACAATGGGCTGGACCTTCCCATCCATCAAGAAGCTGCCCTATAGACTTGTCTGATGGAGTCAATGTTTTAAGTGAGTTGACCTCTTCCCAGATGGGTCTAGAGTTGTGTCAAGTTGACAACAACACTCCTTAATGGCAGTGCTCACACAACTGTAGCACATTGTCAAAACCAAGGCATGGGTTTCATGTGCGTGCTGTCACAGTACAGGACAGACGTTTTCAGATTCCAGTAGTTAGTGTATTTCTCCATGCATTGTTCCTAGAGATTTTTAAAGGAATCAAACCCAAACATTGAGAGAGAGAGAGAGAGAGAGAGAGAGAGAGAGAGAGAGAGCAGGGTTTGAATTCAGATTCTCTGTGGGACTTGCTCTTTCTTCAAGTGTAGAGTTACATTTATTTCTGTATTTATTTACTTACTTATGTATAGTGTTTGGGGATTGTGACATTTGCCACAGAATGCATGTGGAGCCAAAGGACAACTTATAGGAGTCGGTTCTCTCCTCCTACTGTGTGGGTCCTGGGGATGGGCTTGAACTTTAGTACTCAGGCTTGGGGGCAAGCCTGCTTTCCCCACAGAGCCAGGTGTCTGTCTGCCCTCAGCAGCAGGTTTGTTTGTTTGTTATTCAATACCCTCTCTCTCTCTTGCCCCAAGAATGTCCTGGCTGAGTTATGGGCCTCAGCCCCATTCCCCCTCTTGCCTGTGACTCTAGGGACAAACCCCTTGTCTTTCTACAATCAACAGGAAAAGGTCATGTTTCATCCTGGCTAATGAATGACTCATCAAGCCGGCACTGACCGCTCGCCAACAGCCATCCCTCAGAGGGAACAAAACCCACCCTTTTCTCTGCTGATGTCTCCCATCCATTCTTGACATGCACCTGAGCGTCTGGCTGGTGACGTTTGTCATGCCCCTGCCTCGAAGACCACCTGTCTATTTGATGGGGGCCATGGAGCATCCTGTAGCCTGGAGTTGGTGGTGGAGTTATTATGACTGTTTGCTGCTCCAGATCCAGAGAGACATGTGACACGGGCTTCCAGTAGCACAGCCAGCCAGAGCCTCTGAGCGTTTCAGGACCAAATAAAATGATGTTCAGGGCGTCACGATTCACAGCTAGTCTGGTTTGCACGCTTGCACGCTTGCACGGAAGATGGGTGATGTTGTAAAACCTCTAACATCCTGTTTTCCAAGGAGTTCCTACTTACTTCTCCTGGTCAGCTTCAGCTGCCAACTTGATACAGCCCAGAATTATCTGAGGAAGTCTTAGTTGGGGCATTTTCTTGATTCCTGCTTGATGTGGGAGCCCACCGTGGGCGGTTCCATCCCTAGGCAGGTGGCTAGATGGCTGTCAGCACAGGATGAGCCTGGAAGTAGCTTTTGTGTGTGGTTGCTGCTTCAAGATCCTGGTTGAGATCCTGCCCTGACTTCTCTTAGGGATGGGGTGTGACCTGGAAATGTACCGTGAAAAACCCTGTCCTCCACAGGCTGCTTTTGGTCTTGAAGTTTATCACAGCAACAGGAAGCCAACACAGCAGCTCCGAAAAAAAAAAAAAAAAAAGAAAAAAGAAAAAAAAAAAAGACTCATTCACCCAGGAAGCCAACACAGGCTTTGTAGATAGATTTGAAACTCTAGCCCCTTCCCTCAAATGCCTTAATGCTATAAAACTTGGAATGGAACGGATAAGAAAGGAAATCTGACTTCCTTTTGGAGTCATATTTGGGGTTTTTCTACAAGTCCTTGTCATACAGTGCAGGTACACCATAAGGAATGTTGGTTTTTCACAAGTTCCATAACTTCTGTCTCGAGACAGGGCCTCGTGATGTAGCTCAGGCTAGCTCCTCCTGCCATAGCTCTCCTGCAGGTGAGTCTGTGGAGGGTGATGCCTTACCTGCTTCCCATGAAAGTTTTATTTCTTTCTTTGGGTTGTCTTCTGTGTTTGTTGTGTGTCTGTATCCCTGACTGGTCTGGAACTTACAATGTAGACCAGGCTAGCCTAGTACTTAGAGAGGACTTGTGGGTGCTGGGATAAAAGCTGTGGTACCATGTCTGGCTGCTGTTTCTCAATCGACCTTTATTGTGAAACACCTTAAGATGCATAAAATGCTATAGTACAGGGTTTCCTACGTTCCTTTCAGTCATCCGTGGCCCAGTACCGCCCACGAAGGCTTCTACTTTACTGTAACATTGTCAAAACCAGGATATTGACATTTGAAACATATTAGTACAGGCCCAGGTCTTCTTGGGGTTTAACTAACTTTTACATTTTACGTGCATTAACATTTTTATTGTTCAGAAGGTGATGTGTGTGCACTGTTAAAGAATGCCTAGGTGGAGGAAGATGGGGTTCGAATTCCAGGCTGGCCACATACCTGGTGGCCTATGAACAACTCCCTTGACCTTTATGGCTCCCTCAGTCTCTTCATCTTTGGAGATAATATTTGACCTACAGGGCTATTGCAAGATTGTATGTATGCATGTATGTATGTATGTATGTACATATGTATGTATGTATATGTAGTGTTGTGTATAAACCTCACATGTATGCACAAGTGGACCCAAGAAGACAAGCAAAGGCATCCTTAGGTGTCCTATACTTTTTTTGAGACAGGCTCTCTGAGTAGGCTGGGACTCGCCATGTACAAGTCTCCAGGATCCTCTTGTCTCTGTTCTCTCAGTCCTGAGATCACAGAGGGCCACCCTTTGCCAGACTTTGTACGTGGATTCTTGGGGCCGAATTTAAACCTCGAGCTTTTTCAACATTGAGCCATCTCCTCAGCCCCCTTCCATGAGACCCCAGTAGCACACCAAGACATCCATTGCTTGGAAATGTAGTGATAGGTCTGTTGTAACATCTACACTTGTTCAGGTCTCAACAGAGGGAAGATGATGACGTAGCTGAGCCATGACAAATGTCTTTTTCCCACTGAAGGACAGGTCAGGTGGATTCCCCGCTCTGTGTTGGTTACGTGGACCCCAGCCAGACTTCCTGGTGCTGCTGGGGTTGGTCCTGGCTCTTCCGTTGGGCTGCCTTCTGTTTACGTGGCAAGCATCACTTTCTCCTGCTCTCTGCATGATCATCCTGTCCACCATTAGGGCTACCATCCTCACTGGGAGCCCATCAGAGACCATTCCTGGTCACGCCACAAATGGCCTTGGCTTCTTTGCTGGTCTTCTGGATAGACAGAGCTCCCACCATCCTTACCTCTCATGATTTTGCTCCTGGAGCTGTGGGAACACGAGACACTGCACCTCACTCTGAGAGAGCAATGGCCTGGGATAGAGGGAGAAACCTCCAGTTCCCCAGATGCCCCTCTTCTCTGAGTACACTCAGGCACTGTTTGTCTACCAGATCCTACTGGTGGCAACATCTGGATCTTTTCTGTCCAATATAGTGGCTGACAGTGGTGAGGTGGTCATTAATTTACATTTAAACCATCTCAGATTAACTCCGAGTACACCTTAGATCACACAATGCACTGGCTGAATTTCCTACATTGAATGGCCCTGGCACACAGCATCCTCCACCACCCTCCACCATTGCATGAAGTTTTGGAAAACTGGTCCAGATGATGCCTTGCACTTACCAACAGCTGTGTTTGTCTCTTCTGAGAGGCTCCCATCACTGATGGGCAGTGATGCTGTGGTGTGGTCATATTTCAGTGGCTACCCACTCAGGAAACAGAGTGTCCATTGCCCTGGATAGCAGGCACCTCTGGGGATAGGTGCATTCTCACACTGTGAATCTGGGGGCCCTCAGAAAACCAAAGTGTCTATAAATATCTGCTTTTTTAGTGTTCAAAAAGGTCAGTGTGGGGGTCTAGGAATGGGATTTGTCAGTCAAGAAGGGAAGATTGCTGTGAACAGATGTGCCAGGGAGGGAGGGTGGCAAAGCACCCAGTTTTCAAGACATTTTTACAAAGGGCAACTGAGCCCCCAAGATGATGACAACAGCTGTAGGACTGGGGGCCTTTGTGGTGTTTGGAACATTTAAGCAATGGCTTCCTTTCCCCTTGCATGGCTAGATTGCAATACTGTCCCAGAAGGCCTTGTTTGAGTGGGTGTGATCTGTCCATGGTACCACTCTAAGCCAATGCTTCTTACAGACAGCTTGCTGGGACCTGAAGGAGAATGAGGAAGGAGAGGGGTTAGGTCTCCATGTTCTTCTTCCTCCCCAGATAGAGTCTCATGCCTCCCAGGCCTAGAACTCCCCATCCTCTTTGCCTCTACCCCCAAGATTTTAGGCATGTCCCACCACACCAGTTTTTATACAGTGCTGAGGACCCAATCCAGGGGTTCATATATGCTCAGCAAGCATTCTATCTCCAACTCAAGCTCCACCTCTTCCGGTCTTTCTAGAAGATTCCAAACAAGTTTCCCCCTTTCTCCACAGCGGCGTGACTAAGACAGTGGTTCTCAACCTTCCTAATGCTCTGACCCTTTAATACAGTTCCTCATGTTGAGGTGACCCCCCAACCATAAAATTATTTTCATTGCTACTTCATAACTGTAATTTTGCTTCTGTTAATAAATAATAATATAAATATCTTTGGAGACAGAGGTTTGCCAGAGGGGTGGTGACCCACAGGTTGAGAACCATTTGATTTAACTAAGGGGTGGAAAGGGTCAAGTAGCAGTTTCCAGGGAGTTTCTTTCATATGGATAGGGATACTAGGTATGGCAAAAGACACCAGCTTCCAACATATTGGCCTCAGGAAGTTCCAGGACATCTGGTCGACCTGGTTTGTGGTTCTCATTCTATAAGGCCAATCTGGAAGAACCTTTAAGAAGTATCTTGTTTCACCTCTGGCTGGTCTTGCTTAAACAATCAATGTATCTGTATGTAGCAGCCCCTGGAATCCCTTAATGCCTCTTGGGGACAGGCAGGTGAGTCCACTGGGCAAGGAGGATCTGCCTGCTTTGCAAAGATAGTGGGAACTGGCATTTGGGTTCAGAGAAACCAGTCATATTAGGGAATGTTGAGGGATGGGGTGCACTGGAGTGACCCAAGCCCACCTCAAGTTGGGGGCACTTTACCTTGTTGGGAAGATTCTGGAATTTTGATTTCTCTAAAAAAAAAAATCACAGAAATATTGTAAGACTTTGTTTTGGTTTTAATCCCAGGTGTGGGATATGGGGCTGCTTTGCAGCAGCTGACTGTGATTTGCCTCGAGCCCTAGCACAGGTGTGGTTTTGCCAGATGCAGAGAGCTTCTGTGATTTGGAATTCTGGGAATTTTTCAGGGGGCACATAAGTGCTAGAGCCCTGATAGGGGATGGGTGACTATTGATCATTCAGGGGCATTGGGTAGTTTGTTAGTAGTCATGGTCAAAGAAGAAACAAAAAAACAAGGAAACTAGATTCAAAAATCTCTGGGGCTGGGGATTTAGCTCAGTGGTAGAGCGCTTGCCTAGGAAGCGCAAGGCCCTGGGTTCGGTCCCCAGCTCCGAAAAAAAAAAGAACCACACACACAAAAAAATCTCTGTCCCTCTGTTCTCCTTTCTCTCCCATCTGGTGATAGGGCATGAAACCAGGGGTAGGGGGAATAAAGCATTAGAAAGAGAAGAACCCACAAAGTAGCCAAGACTAGCTACAGCACCTCTTTGTCTACTGGCATCTCAGGGAGGACCTGTGACTATTCCAGTTCATCAAGAGAGGTGTAAACGTAGACATTTCCCCAAGTGTGAATTTTCCATATATAACAAACTTTTCCCACTAATCCAGATCATAATCTCGCATGATCCAGATTCAGTCTTTCTACAGTCCTGATGTTAACCTGCAGGCTGTAAGTCTTGCAGAACAAATGTAGAACTTTTCCAACTCCTTCATGCTGTGTCTCGCCTGCCCTCTTGAAATCTAGCCAAATGGAGAGATTACTGGGTCTGCCCTTGGGCAACCAGTTGGGAAATTTCAAGTCCCTTTTTGTAGGGAGATGGTGACCCTATAATTGTCACATTTGATGATAGCAATACCCTATCTCAAAAGCCCACAGTCTAGTTTGCTTTCTGTTGCTGTGGTAAAACACTCCAGCCTGAAACAACTTAGGGGAGGGAAAGGTTTATTTGCCTAATGCTTCCAGGTCTCAGTCTATCATGGAGTGATGTTAGAGCAGGTACCCAGGCAGGAGCTTGAAGCAGAACCTGTGGAGGATGCTGGTTGCTGGGTTACTGGCTCACTCCCAGGATTATGCTCGAGGGGGCTTTTCTTACACATTCCAGACTCACCTGCCTCGGGATGGTACCTCCCACATCAAAATTCACCATCACCACCCCACTCCACCCCATTTCCCACCCAACACACCCATGGGGCCATTCTGATCAACGGAGGCTTTCCTCTCAGGTGTCTTTAGTTAGTATCAAGCTGACAATTGATGCTAACTAGGAAAACACAGAAGGACTGAAATACTGGAAGGCACATTGATTGACAGGTCCAGGAACTAATTCTGAATCATCCTACCTGGAGACATTCACCTGAGCCTGAGCTTTGCAGAGCCATCTTGGTCCTTTTCTCCATAGTGGCCAGTGGGGTTTGGTAGGAGTGATTCCCTGAGAAGGTGCCTTTCCCATAATCCTCTGCAGTGATGTTAGATGAGACTGTCTGTATTTAATCCATAACCTAGTTAGTGAGCCTTTCATCAGCCCCCCCCCCCCACCAAGCACCTCTAGACACCACTCCATTAATCTGTGTGGAGTTAGTATTTTAATGAAAGTCGGAAAAGCAAATTCCTTTTCGAAAGCCCTTGATGTTGACCCTTTTCTTAATGGAACTACAAATTGCTCCGGCTTCTCCCACAAAGTGCAATGGCTGGCTTTAGTGACTGTGACGTTCTCTCGGATGGTGGCTTCAGGTCTGTCGGACCTAGGTGCTTAAACAAAGTCTAAGAAACTCAGTCTGTGTGGTCCACCCCCCCTTTTTTTTCTCCTGCCTCTTGAGCTTCTGATCTTAGTGGAAAGGGAAACTGCTTTCTTGAAAGTCTCCTGACTGTCTTGATCCATACTAAATTATATATGCTTATATATTGTTATGTATATGAGTACACTGTCACTGTCTTCAGACACACCAGAAGAGGGCATCAGATCCCATTACAGATGGTTGTGAGCCACCATGTGGTTGCTGGGAATTGAACTCAGGACCTCTGGAAGAGCAGTCAGTGCTCTTAACCACTGAGCCATCTCGCCAGCCCACTGTTATCTTTAAGCCCTGGGCACAACTTTGAAATGGTCACCATATTTAGGGGGATGAAAGGGGTTTGCTGTGCCAGATGTTCACACGTCTGCCTGCTCCACGAGGTAGCATGTGGGTGGGCTTTAGATAGACAAAACTGACATATGTCGTCGTCTTCGTCTTCGTCTTCTTCGTCTTCTTCATCTTCTTCTTCTTCTTCTTCTTCTTCTTCTTCTTCTTCTTCCTCTTCCTCTTCCTCTTCCTCTTCCTCTTCCTCTCCTTCTCCTTCTCCTCCTCCTCCTCCTCCTCCTCCTTCTTCTTCTTTACTTTACATCCCGATGGTATCTTCCCTCCCTCCTTTCCTCCCAGTTCCTCCCTCTAACCTCCCCCTATCTACATCTTAATAATAAATAAGACATCAAATTTTGATAGCTTGCCTCATGTAGAGCTACCCTGAGGTGCACCTGGAAGTTGTCTCAGTGACCCTATTTGCTTTGGCCCCATCTTCAAGGTCACTAGAAGTCTATCAGGAGAGTGAGTCACACACCATCTCAGGTGGCTCCGAAGAGTCTGGAAATGAATGTGCCTTGCTCCAACTCTAGCTTTGAAATCTACCAGCACTGATTTCAGAAGTTAGGCAGTGAGGAGCAGAGACTGGGATAGCTGAAGGACGCTTGGCGGTACATCTGGGAGCCTGAGAGAACAGCAGACTTTAAGAGCTCTGCCCTCTGCTTAGAAGGAAACTGGACCCTGGTTTGTGTCTTGTTATACCTCACCGCTGCTTGGTGGCGATCATCATTTAGGTCTCTTCCCAGACCAAGCGATTCGATTTAGAGCTAGCTGTTGAGTCTTCTGCCCATTGCCATGAAACCCTCATAAATGTTTAACCCAGTTACACCCTGGATCACATCAGATGTCCTACAAGTTAAATTCTCCTCACCCACTCACTACTACTCCAACAAGGCCACGCCCACCTCAACAAGGCCACGCCTACTCCAACAGGACCACACCCACTCCAACAGGGTCACACCCCCTCCAACAAGGTCACGCCTCCTCCAACAAGGCCACACCTTCTCATAGTGCCACTCCCTGAGCCGAGCATATACAAACCATCATAGTGGACTTTTCTTTTCACTGCTTGATCTTAGACAAGAGGCAGAGAGGTAATGGCTTCTCCCTCCTCTGTCTTTCCATTTAATAAAAGATTGAAAACAGAATAAACTACAATAAGCCTTCACCCTGGTGTGATGGCTCAGGCCTTTATATCTCTCTACCTCGGAAAGATCAGAAGGTCCAAAGCTAGAAATGTTAGCAAAGGTCGGTCCTCAACCCTTGTCCCGAGGCTCCTTCAGAAAGTTTACACCAGGCCTAGACAGAAGTGAAAGCATTTTTGGGTGAGGCTATGCATCTGGATATTACTGTTATTTCTTATTAATTATTATTATTATTATTATTATTATTATTATTATTATTTCTTATTACTGTTAGTGTGGAGAGACTCTGTAGCAAAGTTGGAAATATTTATTCTGATTGAAAGGCAACTGAGAAGCTCAGGACTATAGTGGAGATCAGGGTGACAAGAGATGTGTGATTTTCAGGTACACCTGTGCTTGCTGCCTGCATCAATGTGGGGTCCTTCTGAGGGCACTAGAGTAGGGCAAAGGGCAGGGTTTATTCAGGTCTAAGTCTTCCATGGCCCCTTATTGCCATGGTGCCGCCCAGCCAGCAGGAGAGCTACTCCTTGCTGTTAAGCTGAAAACTGTGTGTGCAGTCCATGGCATCTTTCTTTTTTTTAGTTTTTAGTTTTAGTTTTAGTGCTCAGGGTGTATGTAGGTGTTGGGGGGTGGAGGGATCTCTTCCAAACATGCCCCCAGCAGTCTAGAAGGAATGTGTGCAGGTTGAATCCATGTGAATGACGTCACTTACCCCTATGTTTCAACGTGACCCAAAGAGCCAACGAGTCTCATGTATTCCGTGTGCGTGAGAAGCCTCAAGTGTGAGATAAAGAAAGATAACTCCAAAGAATGTAGATAGAATGCAGAGTAGTTTGGGTAGAAGGTAATAATTGGCTATTTAAATTTATAGTAATCCTCAATGTATAGAATGTGTGTGCGTGTGTGTGTGTGTGTGTGAGAGAGAGAGAGAGAGAGAGAGAGAGAGAGAGAGAGAGAGAGAGAGAGAGAGAGAGAGATGGGGGGAGAGGGAAGGGGGAGGGAGGGGGAGGGGGGAGAAAGTGAGCAAACCCTGTGATTGGTGTGGGCTTTTCCCAAGCCACTTGCCCATCTGTTATCTCTTTTAGCTACATCGATGCCTTTCGAAGCTGGCAGGTCAGAAATACATTAACTTGTTGCTCAGGGAAACAGAGCTCCTTGAGGTTAATTGACTGGACCAAGGTCAAAGAGTGAATTAGGAGGAAAGTCAGGAGACTGGTTCCATGCAGCAAACAGGAGGCGATCACACTTGATACTCAGAGCCCCTCACAGTCCCTCTAGAGAACTACAAAGAAACCAATGGGATTGCTTTTAATTCTTTATTTTACTTCACCGAGTCAATCACATGCTTGATTTAAAAGCTGATGTGTCTGAGGGACTGGAGCGGTGACTCAGCAGTAAAAAGCACTTGCTTCTCTGGCAGAGGACCTGAGTTTGGTTCCCAGCACCCTCCTACTCACGACCATCTGCAGCTCCAGCTGCAGGGGCTCTGAGATGTTCTTCTGGCTTCCATGAGAACTTGTGCATATGTAATATACACATAGATAAACACAATATACATACACACATATATACAACATACACACATATGTATATATGCACATACACACATACATAAACACACACATATACATATACACACATACATGCACACACATACATAGACACATACATGCATACAAATTCACACATATGTACATAATACATTTATACACACATATACACACATACACACATATACACACATACACACATATGCACATACATACATACATATGCACACACATACATACATATACACACATACATACATATGGGCACATACATACACACATATACATAAACACACACATATACACACATGCACACATACACACATATACACATGCACACATATACACACATACACACATATGCACATACATACATATGCACACACATACATACATATACACACATACATATATATGGGCACATACATACACACATATACATAAACACACACAAATACACACATACACACATACACACACATATACATATGCACACATATACATAAACACACACATACACACACACACACACACACACACACACACACACACACACACAGAGCCAGCATGTCCTGTAAAACCCATAAGCTCATCTTGTCTTAGCATCACTACACTGAAGAGGCTCACTAGCCACACCTGACCTCAGGATGCCATGTTGGCTGGCACAGTCTAAGCCATCCATACCAGAGGCCACCCCTCCATTGGAGCTAATATTCTGGTTCCAGTTCATCATTCCCTTCAGTAACTATTTCTTAAGCACCGGTTATGTGTCATGTACTGAGGCTTTGATGCAAATTAGAATGGTTAGATTTTTGCATGGGAAGTACACAAAATTTAGTGTCACAAGTACGAGCAATTTTGGTGTCATGCGTGCTGTGGTGGACCTTACAGGGTGTTGAGATGGAGAACATCAGAGAGGCTCAGGCTGCCCTGTGAGCTGAGGCTCAAACACAGGCATGGTCATGAGAAGAGTGGGTGTGAACAGGCACGGAAGAGGATGCTCAGGGAGAGAGAATAGACTTGCAAAGGCCCTGGGGCAGGGCAGTGCTCCCACTACGCCCATATTGAAAGGGACTTGGTTGCCCTGATATCTGAATACTAGATTGCCAGTGAGTGTTTGCTGCATGGATGCACGGATGGATGGTTGGGTGGGTGGATGGGTTGATTGGTGAGTGTGTGGAGGGACAGATGGGTTTATTTGTTAGAGTCCACCTTAAAGGGAAGTCAGGGTAGGAACTCAAGCAGGGCAGGAACCTGATGCAGGGGCCATGGAGGGGTACTGCTAACTGGCTTCTTCAACCTGCCTCCTGCTCCTGCTCCTGCTCCTGCTCCTGCTCCTGCTCCTGCTCCTCCTGCTCCTGCTCCTCCTGCTCCTCCTCCTGCTCCTGCTCCTGCTCCTCCTGCTCCTCCTCCTGCTCCTGCTCCTCCTGCTCCTGCTCCTCCTGCTCCTGCTC